>NC_142940.1:60374931-60377431 GCF_046866305.1 Octopus bimaculoides
AAAAGTAAAATGAAATAAAACAAAACAGCCTCGATGTGAGTGACTATCGGTCTTGCTTAACTAACTGGGACATCATCCCACGAAACATCATCTCATGCTTTACTGAACGACAAGAACCAATTATTTCATACACTAAAAACATTCGACTCATAAAGAAGCTATTGAAACAATTATTCTGTCGCTCGTATACTATGTTGTTCATTACTTGGTAAATAGTAAGTATAAATTAATTAAGCAAGTATAATTTAATTAGGACAACACAATATACATTAATTAGGATAACTGGTGCTATATTTAGTTTGGCTTTTATTCCTTGCGTACGGAGGCGATTTTTAAAACTTCAGAGTGTCTTTACACATTTATTTTATGAGTGTGGAGTTAACGCCTTATCTCATTTCTTCCGGCTCTATGTGTTCTAAGTTTAGATTTTGCCGAGCTTTAGCTTCGCTTTGAATACTTTCGGGGTGGATAAACCATAAGAGTATTACCTGAGTATTTGAGATCAACAGAATCAACAATCCCGTCTTCTTATTATTGCTGGCCTTGTGATTGACTAAAAGAACATCATCTGAAACACAGACACTCTCTCTCTCACACACGCGCACACACACGCGCACATACACACCCTTATGTATATATGTGTGTATGCTTTCATACAAACCAAATATTAAATGAACTGTAACATATCTTGCAGACTCAATTGTATGTCCATAAGTTTATTGCATACACCCTTACATGTGTACATTTTTATGGATCTTAAGACTCACTTGCATGTATACATTTCTTTAAATATATATTATTCACTTCCACACTTCTAAATATATTCCACCTTCTAAATGTATTTTAGAAAACTACGTTGGGTTCTAATTTTAGACCATTTCAACGTACTTGGCAATCCATTTCTTGTTGCAGGACTCTTTTGTTATAAACAAGAATTTTGTCTTGGTAATCGGACTTGTCCCATTTCAAATAGACTACAATAAACAAGTAGAAAATAATTTTTGCTATTGTGTTTAATAGAGGAAAAAAATATGTGTATTATATTCTGTGTTTCGTGTTGAGTTGAATCAACATATTTCTGAAAATATTCAAACATCGAAGAAGACCACAACCGAAGGAACAAAAAACGAACATTATAAAATTGTTTGAGCTTATGTGGATACTTATAATTATGCATTGTGTGTGTTGTGTAAGTATGTATCTATAGGGTCCACAGTTCTTCAATATCCTCTCAAAAAGCCCGAGAGACATACACGGGGTCAAAATAGGTGTTTTCAAAACAAAACTGAATCTTCTATCAATTGTTCAGGATGAAGCCACCTCGCGGCAGGAAACGCAGATGAGAGCAGCAACATCAAATTCCCTCATTCGCCAAATGCCGTGTGTGAGAAGATTTTTCAAGTAAGGAATGTGTAGCGAAGCTAACGAAGGTGCCCCTGCATGGTCGCAGCTTTCGACCTGAATAGAATTGAAAAAAACCCAAAACAACTCGGACATGTTTAATATGGTTACACTAATACAATCTTCCATATATTCCCGTAGAGAAATTAGCACACAGGCGCACACACCTATGCAAATCTGTTTGTGTGCATACACTGCATAATATTAATTCATTGAAGAGTCTATTCATTCGAAGCAGATGCTACTCTGAGTTTGGTGCATCTGTGAGGTGAGTTACGCGTTCGTTCCACCGAAAGTACTACCGGTATTTCGTTCGGTTTCTCCATATCTTGCCTTCCCGCTCGCACAATACCCCTGTTACTCTCCTCCCCACTTCTCTCTCGCTGACGCGTAATCGCCGGTTTAAGGCTCCTTTCTCTCGTCTTTCTTGTCTTTCGTTCGTTCTTCTTTTCTTCCTCTCTTTTAGTTTTAAATCATTCCCAATCACCTCGTTCCAGCTCTCTCACTCCCTTACTAACTCTCTTTCTCTCTCACTTATCTCTCCCCATCTTAGTTTAACTATCAGTCTCTCGATTCCTCTTCTCTATCACCCGCCCTTCTCCACATCCGTCTCCATTATATTTGTACAATTTCTTCGTTAATTATAAGTTTTTCATTTCTGGTTCCTTCTCCCTGATCTTATCAATAATGCAGACTTCGTTACCACAGACGCATCACTAAGTGCAAAGTGAGAACCACACACACACACACACACACACACAAACACACACACACACACACACACTCACACACACACATACACAAACACACACACGCTCAGACATATTTATAATATCACACACTCATAATGAAACATATATATATATATATGTACATACATACAACACACAAACACACACACACACACACACACACACACACACACACACACACATATATATATATATATATATATATATGTTTATATGTATATGAATGTGAGCGTGTATGTACAGTCTCTCTCTCCTACACATGTATATATATGTATGAGCGTCATACTAATATATACTTTTGTTATTTACACCACCTGTCCTCGTCTGTTGTTATTTTTTGTATATTC
>NC_142940.1:60382431-60387431 GCF_046866305.1 Octopus bimaculoides
TCACTGTTGTGTATGTGGAGACATTAATAACAATGATAATAATAATAATAATAATAATAATAATAATAATAATAATAATAATAATAATAATAATTATGATGATGATGATGATGATGATGAAGATGATGATGATGATGATGATGATGGACTCTCCCGTCTAAGACGACGCATGAGCGTTCAGCCTTTGCCCAACGACTTCCACAAATGATTTGCTTATAATGACCAAATGTTCGTGCCGCTCATTAGCCAATTCTCTCCATCAAATCGACGTTGCCTGGACAGGTGCACAAGTCCACCACGTATCAGGTGTCCAAGTGATTGCAGAGCAACGCGAGATGAAGGGTTTTGCTCAAGAATACAACGCACCACTTTGGCTAGGAATTGAAATCACGACATAGCGATCGTGAGTGCAACACCCTAACCACTAAGCCATGCGCCTTCGCAATAATGATGATGATGATAATAATAATAATAATAATAATAATAATAATAATGATAATAATAATAATAATAATAATAATAATAATAATAATAATAATAATAAAGAGTGATATGGTTTCATAAACGTGTGAAAAGCGTTGTAATGCAGTTCTTCTGTACCGATATAAAGTTAGTCGATTATACCATTCTTCTGCGAATTGGTGACCTTGTGTCAACGGTAAAAGTCAATAATGACAGCGGTGGTAATGTTTACCGTTCAAAAAAGAAAATGGCTAAATTGGATTAGAGATGCTTCCGGTGAAGATACGGCGTGATCTTTTACTGCAAATTACTTTCGCTGTGTTCTTTAAGTAGTTCTGTTGAAGTAACTGACCTTCACTACTTCACCTGTTTAACTAATTTGCAAAATCAAAGGTGTGACATCACCTGCGTCAGGTTTATTAAACCACAAGATAATATCCTTATGATCTCTAAACTATACAACAGAGACAACTGTAGTCGTTTAAGGAAAGAGATAGAAAGAATGAGAGGAGTGATGAGAGTAGAAGAATACATTGGGGTATGGGTGGGGGGAAGGAAGAAAGAATCAGAGAATGAAATAGAGAACGGGTGTCAGAGAAAGTAAGAGACGGAAAGAAAAAGCGGGCACGAGAGAAATCCCATTTGGAATCTGTACACAGCGACATTTCAAATGCTTAATACTGTACACAGTTTATTTTTTCTATATAGACAAATACACACACACACACACACACACACACACACACACACACACACACACACACACACACACACACACACAGACACACACACACACACACACTGACATTCATATACATAGACATGCATACGCACATATATACATGAGAAGAGCTTGTACTCGATGTTGGTTGTATATATATATATATATATATATATATATATATATATATATATATATATATATATATATATATATATATATATATATATATATATATATATATATATATATATATATGCATATATACATATATACATATATATACATATATATATATATATATATATATATATATATATATATATATATATATATATATAGATAGATAGATAGATAGATAGTTAGATAGATATATATACGGTGGAGAGAGTAGTTCGCGTGTATAAAACAGTGCATGTGAGGACATGTATATTTATATGTAGGTATAATTTCTACTCAATAAGTAAACATACCAAGTAGCAAACACGGTCCCGTGTGTCTGAATATACGTTTGAACATAAATATATCTGCTTAATTTTGTTACCATGCACAAATTTCCAGCACTCTCAATACACACACACACACACCCACCCACCCACATGGACTTGGTGATATCTTCCAATTACAAGAATGCATGAACACAATTGCTCTGTTGCACAGTTGTATGGTATCACTTTATTGATAAAAGAATACCGACTCTGCAGCTGTTGAGTCCTTTCTTAAGTTACGATCGTTTCGATCCAAGATCGAAATGTGCAACGGATGCATGCATGTATGTTTGTATATATGTATGTATGCATGTATCTCTATGTATGTATGTATGTATGTATGTATGTATGTATGTATGTATGCAGTGGTTAGAGTGTAGGGCTCAAAATCATGAGATAGTGAGTTCGATTCCTGGGCTATGTGTTGTCTTCTTGAGCAAGACACTTTATTCCACGTTGCTCCAGTTCATTCAGCTGTAGAAATGAATTACAACGTCATTGATGCGAAGCTGTGTCGGTCTTTGCCTTTCCTTTGGATAACATCAGTGGCGTGGAAAGAGGAAGCTGGTAGACACCTGCTGGGCTTCCATAAACAATCTTGCCTCGAAGGGTAACTTTTTAGGTGTAATCCCATGGCCATTCATGACCCTTTTATATATGTATATGGGGAATAGGTTTGGATTTGGTTTGCAAAGTTCTGCCACTTCTTTGGTTAAGAGCAACTATATATATATATATATATATATATATATATATATATATATATATATATATATATATATATATATATGTATTTATACAACTACGTGTAAACATGAATATATGCATCAATATATGTTTACACGTATGTATGTGAACATACAATCATATACTTAGGTAAATGCAAAATAGATGAAAGTATTCGCATACAGGCGCAAGTCCGTGCTCATATACTTGTGAAGGCGGAAACTTGACCATTCACCGACAACAAATACGAGACCCCAGTACTAGGCAGATTCCACTGAGAGGACATATAGACATAATAGTAAGTTCCCCAAATTCAAGGTCTTCCCACTCTAACTATGTTCAGTGAATACCATAGATGAAGCACGGATAAGCAAAGAAAATACTTTCATAGAAAAGTACAAACAAAGACTTAACAAACTTTAACAGAGTACATACACAAATAACTATTGACACACAAAATTCATTCTGCTACATCCCACGAGGAAGCTTCACAGCCGACAATCAAAACTAGCCACTGGACTACATACAAAGAGCCCTGTCCACTCTCCCACCCGGCAGATTAAATTTGGAGTGCCTTGATTATAACTAAACATGTTCACTCAACCGTGTCAGCCTTCTTTTTAGGCGCAAAATATACTGTCACGTGACACTAACGCACGAAGGTAGCGGAAAACATACAAAAGTTTATCTACTTAATCATGTGTTCATTCTCTACAAACACTTGACAGAAAATATTCAGAGTATTGATTGTCTGTACGTGTTCAGTCAATCGTGTCAGCCTTAACGGCACCAAGCATTGTCACTTGATACTAAAACACGAATGTAGCGGGGAACCTGCAAAAATTTCCAACACTAGTCATGTGACTATCCGCTACCGATCAAATCCTATTCAAAACATATACTGATCTGAACCATGAATCCTCTATAAAAACAGGGCAAGCTTCAAACACAGCTGCAACATAAGCAACGTCTTTCTATTTGAACTTTTTGAAAATCAATGTAAACTGTGAAACCGGTTGAAGCTTTAAATATGTTAATAAAAATATATTTTCACTATTCTTGCTGGATTTTCAACTTATTTTTATCCTGTGTTTCTACCCGTGTGAAATAAAATAATTTTGTTATATATATATATACTAACAATGTCTTTCTTATTGGGTAAATACTCCCATCAATATTTTTGTGGATAATGTGGTTGCATTAAGTCTCTTGATAACCGGAGGACATTGCATTGGAAAGTTGAAAATCACACTCAAATGACAAAATGAGATTGAAATTTGCCAACATATACTCTACTTCGCAAAACAGTAAAACTAGTGGAATTCCGAGAATTCGGTTCTACGAATATAATATAAACTGGACAGAAACATGTTGTCTGACCTGGTCCAGAAAGCGAAATCATGTCCTTATGATAGTTAGCTCAACACCCTAACCACCAGACCACACGTCTTTCCCTATGTGTGTATGTGTGTGTGTCTCTGTGTTTGTGTGTGTGTGTGTGTGTGTGTGTGTGTGTGTGTGTGTGTGTGTGTGTGTGTGTTAGAGTTTATGTACGTAAGTCGCTTCAGATGGTAGACATGTTTCGGTCACGGTGTCTTCTTATTAGAAGTAAAAACTACGAGTAATATATTTTTTGCTCTTTGACTCCTAATTGCATTTAAATGAAGAACTCCAGGGAATTCGAAGACGTTATTGTCAGGAATATTACACAAGGGAATATAATGAACAACTCTTTATTGACTTGTCTCAACTGCTTCATGAGCCGACATGTTTGCTATATATATATATATATATATGTATATATATACATCCATAAACATACACATATATGAACATACTTGCATACATACTCCAACACACACACACATATGTATGTATATATCCACGTCTATATCTATGTATAATCACATACTCGCGCACACACGCAGGCACACACGCAGGCACACTCACATATGCACCGATGTATATTTTCATACAAATACTAACGTACACGCATACCATCACACGCGCTTATGCATATGAGTCTATATATGTATATGAGCGTATATATATATATATATATATATATATATATATATATATATATATATATATATATATATGTGTTTGTGTATGCATATATATGTATATGTGTGTGTATATATACGTGTATATACATATGTATATATGTACAAGTGTACTACATATGTATGTATATATATGCATATTTGTGAGTATGTGTCTCCATGTATGTATTCATATACACACACAAACTCTCTGTCTCTCTCTCTCCCTCTCTCTCTCTCTCTCCCTCTCTCTCTCTCTCTCTCTCTCTCACACACACACACATACACACATACATATGTTCACACAGCCACACACCCATACATAAAATCAAGGCAGATAATGAATTCTACTTCCTGATGAAACTAATTTATTCTTCCAAAATCCTTTTGATCTTGTTGCTACGTACGTTCACATACACACACACACGCACACACAAACACCTACACACGCAAACACACATACATACATGCGTAAGCGATGCTATCTATCTATCTATCTATCTATCTATCTATCTATCTATCTATCTATCTATCTATTTATCTGTCTGTCTGTCTGTC
>NC_142940.1:60397431-60414931 GCF_046866305.1 Octopus bimaculoides
TGTTATTATTTTTGTTGTTGTTGTCGTCATTGTCGTTGTGGTTGTTATAGTTGTTGCTATTGTTGTCGCTGTTGTTTTCGTTTAACCATAATCCAGCAGCTGCTACTATTTTTTGTAAATTTAGTGCATTTTCCTAATGTCTCATTCTTTTATTAAGGCGTCAGTGTGTGACTGGAGAAAGATTCGGCTGCTATTTCTAGAAATTTTAGCGACCACGTAGAGGTTCTCTCGTTGATGTTCTGAAAAAGTGTGAATGCCACAACTTCACATTGCTCTGCGACAAGAAACTGATGTAAGTAAAAAGAATACAGACATGCAGTTATATTCGTGATTGAGTGGCATTTAGCCGAATTATTTCCAAGACTTTGTTGGAATCGAACTCTTGTCCTCATGACTACAAACATCTATTGGTCAGCATAGGAACAATCAATAGTTATAAAGTGCCATGGAAATTATATTTTGATTAACTTCAAATGTTTGTTTCGATGCCAAAACCAGCCTATGTGTCTGTGTATATACTTGTAACTAACAGGCAAAATATCTGTACTTTGATGTATGTGAGTGTACGCGCGTGTGTGTGGTGTGTGTGTGTGCGTGTGGTTTTACACACTCATGGTGTGTGAATGTGTGATAGTGGCGAGGTCGGGAAGAGAAAGAGAGAGGGAGAGCGAGGATTATATCAATAGCAAGTCTATTAATTTGCTTAATAGTTTCGACTGCGACTCTCGCTATGTTTGCTTTGCCGTTTTCCTATTTCATTTCATCGCTGATCTATGCTAGCACTTGGCTATGCATGACCACCAATTTAGCTTCTGCCTTTAATTCCGCTTCTTTACAGCAATCATCCGGACAACGCTTGTTACTGTATGTGATTCACTAGTATTGCTAATTCTACTTACCGAATCACACGCACAGTTATAAAAACCCGACTGACAATCCGTGGCATTAATTACACATAGAGCTTTAATCAAATCCCCAATCAATGTCGTGCTATTACTTTATACTTCTCTCCATCCACTCTCCTTGACCACCTCGTCTTCATCCTTCTTCTTCTTCTTCTTCTTCTTCTCCTCCCCCTCCTTTCAGAAAAAGGCCACCACCGCTGCCGCTGCCGCTGCCGCTGCCGCTGCTGCTGCTGCTGCTGGTGGTCTTGGTGAAAGGAGAGATGGAAAGTAATGGAGGTCGGAGGGCAATTGGGCGGGCGTATAATCATGTAATGTGTCGCGTGTATATGTATGTATGTATGTATGTATGTATGTATGTATGTATGTATGTATATGCATATATATGTATATATATGCGTATTTGCGTGCGTGAGTGTGAACGTGTGTGTGTGTGTGTGTGTGTGTGTGTGTGTGTGTGTGTAGTGATGTATATGTCGATATAGGGTGGATTCTTCTCATCTGGCGTGAATGTCGTAAAAATCGAAGAAATCGTCCCCAATGGGTTTATCAACATGACGTTCCATCTTGTGTGGTTCTATTCTTTGTGAACATCACCAACCTCATTACGAAGCCAGAGCAAACGAGCGACAAAGAGAGGGAGGGAGGGAGAGAGGAAGAGAGAGAGAGATAGAGAGAGAAGAAGTAGTGGAGAGAGAAGGAAGGAAGAGAGAGAGAGAGATGTTTACTCGTTATGAGAACTTCATGGCTAATTTCATTGAAAGTTGATAAGACAGAGTTCATTCATTGATGCGGTGAACATGTTTATTGTCATCTCAATTCTCAGTTATTAGAAAACGATTCAGTGAAAATGGTGGAATATTTTTTCAATATGACAATGATATTCGCTCGAGCTGTTTTAACATTTCATATTCCAATGCATAACAACATGTATTTTATTTAGTAATGAGTCTTTGGGTCTTTGGTCTCTCAAGTGTAAAGTCTGCAGAAACCAGCAATTTACATGTCTCACACGGTTCCAGTGTATTCATAGTGCGACAGTGTCGCAAGTGTATCAGCATCACAAACGCCCATGTGAAAGATTCTATGCGGTTGCCTGAATTTGCTAGAAATAGCAACCAAAGTTCAATCAAGTCATACTCTAACGTAGGAGTGGCTGTGTGGTAAGTAGCTTGCTTACCAAGCACATGGTTCCGGGTTCAGTCCCACTGCGTGGCACCTTGGGAAGGAAACTGAAAGAAGCCCGTCGTATATATATATATATATATCTATATGTGTGTGTGTGTGTTTGTGTCTGTGTTTGTCCCCCACCATCGCTTGACAACCGATGTTGGTGTGTTTACGTCCCCGTAACTTAGCGGTTCAGCAAAAAGAGACCGATAGAATAAGTACTAGGCTTACAAAGAATAAATCCTGGGGTCGATTTTTTTCGACTAAAGGCGGTGTTCCAGCATGGCCGCAGTCAAATGACTGAAACAAGTAAAGAGTATAAGGAGTATAAGAGTATAATGATACAGATATGCATTAGACTATGTAACTCCTGATATCTTTTACTGTAATATAAAAAAAAAAACTAGGAACTTATGGTTTGTGATCAGATATCGTTATTCATTGCTTGTCACGGTGCGCTTTGCATCGTATTTTTAACATCCGAATGATGCTATGCCACTGGCTACATGAGCAAGCCAGTATTACCGTTGATTGGAAGGCTATTCTGTCACAAGGTTACCCCCCCTGACAACTGAGTGGACTGGGGCAACTTGGAATGAAGTGTTTTGCTCAAGAACATAATGCGCTGCCCAATCCGGAAATCGAACCCTTGATATAGCGATCGTGAGTGAAACACCAATAACCACTATACCGAAAGCTGGAAGGATGACATGATTAGAATGTCATTACACACGAAAAATGTTCCTCTCAGCAAAGGTTTATTATCATTAAAGATGGCAAAGGCAGCGAGCTGGCAGAATCGTCAGCTCACTGAACGAAATGCTTTGTGGTATTTCGTCTGTCTTCAGGTTCTGAGTTCAAATACCACCGGGGTCGACTTTGCCTTTCATCCTTTTGATGTCGATAAATTACGTACCAGATACGCACTGGGGTTGATGTAATCGACTTAACCCCTTCTCCCAAATTTGAGGCCTCCCTTCTCCACGTAACCCAGGAACGGGTGTTTTTTTGCTTCCAGGGGGCCCGTTACTCAATATGTGGAAGGTTTTAAAAGTCTAAAACTATCTGTGGAACGTAAGTAGTGTAAGTAGTGTACATAGCTGAAAAATACGGCCGTTATAATCTTTTCCACACAGACACACACATACAGGCAGAACGGGATTTCTATTATATATATATATATATATATATATAGATATATATATACATATATGCCTATATAAATATGTATACACACACACACACACACACACACATATATATATATATATATATATATATATATATATATATATATATATATATATATATATATATATATGTTTGTGTGTGTGTGTGTGTGCGCGCGTGTATACACATATATGCGTGAGTGTATATATAAAAACTTATATATATAGACCGTTTCTCTTTTTCTTATACTACATACCATTATAGTCAAATTTACCATTCTTTTTCTTCATCATATTACATGTCTGTGAGTATCACTCCTTCATCTGACATCCTAATGGAAAATATAAGAAATAATTACCATCATCATCATTAGCAGCATAATCATCATTATAATCTCCAATCATTATCATCATTATCGTCATCTTGGTGTCCAGTATATGCTTCAACGTGACAGATGACAGTCCATGATGAGAGGACAGTGGAGTGTCTATTGCAACTCAGAGGCACCGGAAGGACAATGCCTGCGGTGGAAGCGGTTTCTGTTTACTTTTCACACGACTAAAACTGTGCGTTTGTTGAAAGTGGGAGACCATTTATTTCAAATTAGCCCCTAAAAGGCTGTGCACTGCATACGCACACACACATGCACACATACAAGGACACACAATGACACAAACATACACACACACACACACACACGCACACACACACACACACACACACACACAAGCACACAAAGATACTCATATATACATGTACGCATGTATGCACATATAGGTATGTGTGTATACATATATATGTGTGTATGTATAAATATATACATACATACATACATACATATATATATATATTTATATATATATATATATATATATATATATATATATATATATATATATATATATATATATATATATATATATATATATATATGTATGTATGTATGCATGTGTGTGTGTGTATGTGCATGTGTACATGCATAAACACTCTCATTCACACGGATAATAGCTATATGTGGACAGCACACGTTACACGCATTTTCGTATTTTTCAGAAGTAATCGAATCAACGGCGAACGGCGCGTTCGGAATGTCGTTACGTCGTTTATTATTGCACTTCACTGCTGCAGCTGTTTTCTTGTACTCACGCCACCAGGGGGCGATCGATGTATGTGCGACGATATGAATTTTAAAAAATTAATCAAAGAAGATACCTTCACAAGTCCCAAGCGGTTGGCGTGTTCGATTTGTGACGTCACCATCTGTTTATTGGTAGCATTGAGACCATGCTACATGCATCATTCATGTTCTGCTAACTGATAACCCCATCAGAGAACCGATCACACATCCTGCGTTCATTTCTTGCCTTGCTTTTGACGACACACTATTCCTTACTCCTACAGCTTCACATTCTCTCTCTACATCATTCATTTAATGTTCTCTTACTAATGTCTTTTACGAGTCTCTTGCCTAAAACGCTACTAATTTCCATTAATTTCCATTATATATTTGAATTTATGTATGTGTGAATATATGTATGTGTTTATATATATATATATATATAATATATATTTATATCTACACATTTAACGACATATATATATAAACACACACATTCTTTTTACAGAGTTTAGTATTATTCCATACTACAGATACATTTCACTATCATTTATCCTTTCTTTTTATGTTATTATATAACAATCATCTATATCTAAACATACATACAGTATTACAAGTTGGTATAAATACGTATATGTAATATAACACACACACACACACACACATATGTATATACACATGCAAATGTGTGTGTGTGTGCATATATATATACGTGTGTGTGTGTGTGTGTGTTCAGTTATAATTAAAACAATTTTATTAATCTAATGGGTTACTCTAGACTTTTGTAGAATACAAATTTGTTACCCTTGAACAAGAATATTATTGACAGTGACTTCGAAGCCATCGTCGGGCTGTGATGCATTAGAGTTAACCTTCACTTTATAAAGTTTCTTTGCGATTGAAATCTTCCTTGGGTGTGTGGGTTGGAATGAGGTGGTGATTAGGTTTTAGGGAGGGTTCTTTTGGAGAAAGCTTTTGGATCAAATGTGTGTGTGTGTGTGTGTGTGTGTGTGTGTGTGTGTTTGTGTTGAAGAAGATGAAGTGTTTAGCTCACTTGTGATCTAAACGAATAGGTATGCTGGGTAAATGCCATAGTAGGTCCACCGTTCGGTTCCAAGATCACAGCTAAGACTGGATCTATGGATAAGTGCTAGGGTTCCGATATAGCAGGTATATATTATATTATAGGAAAAATCAAGACCAAAGCAGAATTTGAGATACTTGTATGTATGTATCCATTTCCGCATTCTAAAATATGTTTGCAGGAATGTTATGAGAATACTTAATATGTGTGTGTATATGGTGTGTGTATGTATGTGTGTGTGTGCGTGTGCGAGTGTGTGTTTGTGTGTGTGAGTGAGTGTGTGTATGTAATTCAACATATTTATGCGATGTTGCGTATGTATATGTATATATATACATATATACATATATTTATATATATATATTTATATGTGTTGTTGTCACTCCCTCGCTTACGACGTCGAGGGTTCCAGTTGATCCGATCAACGGAACAGCCTGCTCATGAAATTAACGTGCAAGTGGCTGAGCACTCCACAGACACGTGTACCCTTAACGTAGTTCTCGGGGATATTCAGCGTGACACAGTGTGACAAGGCTGACCCTTTGAATTACAGGTACAACAGACACAGAAAGTAAGAGTGAGAGAAAGTTGTGGTGGAAGAGTACAGCAGGGTTCGCCACCATCCTCTGCCGGAGCCTCGTGGAGCTTTAGGTGTTTTCGCTCAATAAAGACTCACAACGCCCGGTCTGGGTATCGAAACCGCGATCCTATGACCGCGAGTCCGCTACCCTAACCAGTGGGCCATTGCACCTCCATTTATATATATATATATACATAATGTATATATCTAAAGAGAGTAAGAGAGAGAGAGAGAGAGAGAGAGAGAGAGAGAGAAGGGAGAGGGAGAGGGAAGGAAAGCGAGAAAGAGAGAGAGAGAGAGAGAGAGAGAGAGAGCGGTGTTGATGTATGTTTTGATGGTATTTCCAAACTCAAATGATACACATTTAACTAAGGAGATAACGAAGTTTGATAAATGTCGGCTACCTGGAGGCAGGGTGCTGCGTACGACTTGTGCAGCTGCCACAAAATGTTTGCAAGGTAAGAGAAGCACCATTTGACGACGGCAAAACCGCAACCCAAAGTAGCATGATGGCAGTAAGAGTAATAGTAAATATATATATATATATATATATATATATATATATATATATATATATATATATATATATATATATATATATATATATATATATATACATATATATACATATATATATATATATATATATATATATATATATATATATATATATATATATATATATATATATATATATATATATATATATATATATGATGATGTCAGTGTTGAGACTAAGTTTCTTTGTGGATAGGAAGATTTGTGTTAACGACGACAACAACGCTGCCAACCGCTCTAATGACGGAACCTCCCTCTCCTTGGGTATCCGACATGCTAGAAATAACAGCCAAGTTGGTCTACAAATTACGCCCTGACAAATTTTAATGTTTAAAAAATGTACA
This sequence comes from Octopus bimaculoides, assembly GCF_046866305.1. Taxonomy (NCBI): domain Eukaryota; kingdom Metazoa; phylum Mollusca; class Cephalopoda; order Octopoda; family Octopodidae; genus Octopus; species Octopus bimaculoides. The sequence continues at coordinate 60,404,357 of NC_142940.1, forward strand.
GGAAGATCGCACTGGCTTCACCGGTATCCTAAATATACTGATGTAATATTCATGGAGTTCAGTATTTAATCTGTATTTTATTTTGTCGGCGTCCAGAAAGGTGACCCCCCACCACCACAGACGGAATTGAAAGACTCGTCTGTTCTTTTATTGCAAGAATCGGAGTATCATCACAGACTGTTAACTGAGATGTTTATATGGTGAGTACCATAAGGCTGAATAGAAGGAGAAATTGAAGTCTTCGAAGATCAATTGACGAAATTCTTCATGTTTTTGATATTTTGGGAATGGAACAACTGTTATAAGCAAATTTTCATGGCATGCTTTTTACCTCCAGGGTGTGTGTCACTATATCGTTGATGGTGAGTTTTCTGTACTTACAAACTTTTAGAGGATTTAGATTACGATACAGTGTAATCGAAACTACAAACAGCCGTTAAGTAGTAGCACTCTACTATTTTGTTAAAATCGGAAATCTATACAGTTCCTGTCATCACCATGTTACTGGAATTGCTGGGTCATCTTTTTGAAGGTTACTTTGGAATTATCATAAATTTAGCTAAGCTGAATTATAGGTCCATGAAAAACACAGGAAGGTTTCGTGTTGCTGGGAAATTACTTTGCGTCCTGAGCAGGAGTGCTATGACGATGCACATGAAGTCCTCTTAGTGACATCACACTATTACAGAATATATTTATTTTTTCCGATAGTGATTTCTGGATGGTTGTTCATATTCTGTGTTACTGTTTGAACGACAATTCAGACTGCTTAATAATAGACTTATCTCATATATCTTTATTTTTCATTTATTCCTCAATTTCTTGTTCTCCTGCATCAATGTTTCTATGTTAATCCACTATTCCCTTATCCCAGTGAAAGACAGAGAGAGAGAGAGAGAGAGAGAGAGAAAGACAAAAAATATTGTTGACTGCAGGACTAAGAAAAAGAGAGAGTTTGACGTCACAAAACATTCCTTCGCCGTCGCCGAAATAATTGCATTATTTCTGTTTCTTTCTTCATAGAGGTTTCAAAGAAATTCGGTCGCTATTTCTAAAAATAAATTGTTACAAGAAAATCCCCTATGAGGTAGTGATTAAATATATATATGGTTTTTGTGGCTACTCGTTTTGCAGTTTCTAAAGAGAAGGCGGTCACACAGATAAGCAACCCAATATATTTGTGTATGTTTCGAAGTTAACTTATGTGTAATTTGCCTCTACATATTCATGTATGTGAGAATGTATGTATGTATTTGTGTGTGTGTACGTGTGTTTGTGTGTGTGTGTGTGTGTGTGTGTGTGTGTGTGTGTATGTATTAATGTATATGTTTACATATATAGAATGTAATTACGTGTGCAATCGAGTCAGACGATGTATAAGCATGAATGTCTGTTGCAGGTTTATACAAACTTCATATGAAAAAAAAGACAGACATACGCGCACACACATACACACAGACACACACACACAAAGACACAAACACACACACACACATACACACACAATGACAAATGCGTGAAAGTAGACAAGAAAGTTAAAAAGCTAAATGTTGCTTTAGTTGTGAATAATTGCGATGATAGCTGATAGCGTTTCGAATCCATGCTGTTATTTAGCATTGGGACTGGACTCTAACTATTACGAGAGCAGATTAGCTGCTAAGACAATGTATGCCGACCACTCTTGGGAAATATCAGCGTCTTTTGGTAATTGTTGTGCCAACATCTTACAGCGTTCGTCTTGTCAGTCAGCCAGCAGCCTCTGGCGCGGCCAGCGTCATACAACTGGGTATTCATATGTGTGTGTCTGTGTGTCTGTGTGTGTACATAAACGGATCCCTAAACACACATTCTCAACGATTTGCATGTGCGTGCATGTTGTTTATACGTGTGTAAGTGTATATGCTGGAATGTGTATAATCTTATTCAGATATGCACGTTTAATATGTAAGTATATACCCAACGTTGAATACAGTTTAAGGAACTCAAAATTACCAACTCACAAATCTGTTTATATATGTATATATGCATAAATGTGTAAATATATATATATATATATATATATATATATATATATATATATATATATATATATATTAACAGAGAATATAGGTGATACAGACACTCCCCATACACACATGCACTTACAAAAGACACAGACACATTGAAGGACACGCATGCGTAGACACATACAATAGGAATACAAAATACAAAATGGCTGATAGTTAGCAAGGTGAGACACACATAAGAAAGAAGGAAACAAAGGACCACTGATGAGGTCACAGAAGTGTGACGAAAGAACTCTGGCCGAAATAAGATTAAGATTAAGATTAATGTAATATAAAGCTGAAAAAAAAAAAAAAATTAACACCAAATATACAGTGCGTGTGTTTTTATTGGCTAAACTGGCAATATGACCATCCCCAAGTACAACAATATATATATATATATATATATATATACATATACATATATATGTGTGTATGTGTGTGCATGTGTGTTTGCGTGCGTGTATGTATGTATACTTCTTTCTGCTGAATAGGTGTAATGTATCGATGCATTCATGCTTAAGTACATATATTTGTGTATGTGCGAGTGTGTGTGCGTGTATGTGTGTATATTTATATATCCGCATGTGGTACTTATATAATGTGTGTGTGTGTGTGTGCATGATGTTATATACATTTATAAGACAAATACAATTAAACATATTTTGACAGTTATTTTTCTGGACACTAGATTTTTGTCTTTCATCCTTTCCTTTCGGTGTCGATAAATTAAGTACCAGTTGTGTACTGGGGTCGATATAATCGACTAACCCCACTCCCCCAAAATTTCGAGCCTTGTGCCTAGCGTAGAAAAGATTATTACACACACATATATAACAAATATTGTCATCTTCTTAAACACAGATATACATCCAAACAATTCTATACTCTCAAACCCCCCAACACATTGTTACATGATTCTATTGTCTCACATCACACTCGTTTATAATTCTACCCCACTGAAACAGACACACACACACACACACACACACACACACACACACACACACACACACCACAGACACACACACACAAGTTCACACCTTCCTACTTAAACTACGAGATCCAAACTCTCAGCCTTGACTTTCACTTTGACTAAATCTTTTGACGTCACGTTCACGCATCCATTTCCAATGTTTACTTCACCAAAGCACATACACACGGGTACACATTGACAGACAGACAGACAGAAATTCACACACGCACACAAATACGTCACACTAACACGTAAGTGCTTTCACGCCCTACACAAACCCCTTTCTTTCTTATCAAACATTTATCTCCCTTTCTTTTATACTTACATTCCTGTTTCTTCCTGCAAACACCCGACACACTAATCTCTATTAGATTTCCATAGACTCACTTCCTACGAGTCACACCGAAATCTAACTCATCTCTCTCTCTCTCTCTCTCTCTCTCTCTCTCTCTCTCTCTCTCTCTTTCTTCCACACTCTAACAATCTATTTTATATTACATTATATAAACACAGCTTCTTCGTTCCTTCGAGTTATAACTGCGCTTCGTATAAGTATCCATATTCACACATTCTTGTCATACCCCTACATGTCTACGCTCACTGCTGAACAACTATTGAATTATCCCAGATGCCGGTATCTCAGCTCCATAAACTCCCGGCTACAGGTTGACGTTCGAATAAATTCCGACGAAGTCTCACTATCTTAATCACATAATTACACACTCTTACCACAACTGTCTTTGTAGGTTTCTCACACGCACACACACACACACACACACACACACACACTCGTACACATTCTCTTTCTCTAGCTGTTGCAGTGACATTCAAAGGCAGTGAACTGGTATACTCGGTAGAGCATCGAACAGAAAACCTTGCCGTATTTATTTCACTTTTAACTCGAAACAAAGAGCTACACTAAGGTTAGCTTTCCATTTCATACTTTACAGATCGATAAAATATGATATCCATCACATATTTGAATGGGTGTGATTAATTACATTTTTGATTCAAATTGAGGTTATATACCTATATTAGAAAGTAACAGACGTGTGTACGACATACGACTTATGTATATATATGAATGTAGATATGTACGTATGTGTATATGCACGTTTGTATGCATGCATATATGAATGTATATTTGTATATATGCATGTATATTTTTCCTTGAGATTTGTTCAAGATTTGAACTCGGCAGAATTTAAGTCGATTAAGGAAATGACGAGCTTTAATTCAAGACAGTTCTTGAAGTCTGTTGAGATATGAATTATTTAGTGTGTGCATATATATATATATACACACATATATATATATATATATATATATATATATATATATATATATATATATATATATATATATATATATATATGTGTGTGTGTGTGGTTGTGTGTGTGTGTGTGTGTGTGTGTGTGTGTGTGTGTTTAGGGGGCATATGTAGATGGACATGCATGCATGTGTATGTCTGTATGTCTCTATGTGTCTGTGTATTCTATACGTACATATTCATGTGTGCATATGTTCAGACCGGAGACCTCAAATGTAGAAGCCCTGTAATGTTCTATAAATATTTCTAGAAGTTTAAATTATATAAAATATGATAATTGTCTATTTTAGTTGAGGGATTGAGATCTCGCTGTGGCAGTTGTTCAATGCTTATTTTAACATACAATGCTTATTTTAGATATACACACGTAAGCGCGTGAGTGTATACTTATACAGTTGTACAAGATGTGTGTTTTGAAATGTTTCGATCTCCTCATGAAATTTTAGCAGTTCATTGTTAATTACTGCAGTCTTTTAGATAGTTTTTAAGAGATTATCTGATTGCCAGGGATTACCGTCTGTACGTTCCAATATCCCAACATCAGAGCCGGTTTCTCTTGTCTTCTTGTTGCAGTACTTACAAAAGAGACCGATAGAATAAGTACTAGGCTAACAAAGAATAAGTCCTGGGGTCGATTTGCTCGACTAAAGGCGGTGCTCCAGCATGGCCGCAGTCAAATGACTGAAACAAGTAAAGAAATATATCTCTGTGTGCGCGTGTGTGTATACATATATATCTTGTATGTATACATTCCCCACCCCCTTTTTGTTACAGATATAAATCTACTAGAATACTCGAGGGACTGTCAATATAGATTGTTCGTAACACAGACAATCGCTACGGGAGAATAAAAGCTATTTAAGGAGTCGAATAAGCTCCAATGGTTGGGTAAAAAAAAACAAGAAAACACATTAAAGACGAGATACGCCAAAATAATAATAGCAATAATAATAATAACAACAACAACAACAACAACAACAACAACAACAACAATAATAATAATAATAATAACAACAATAATAATAATAATAATAATAATAATAATGATGATAATGATATAAGAACAGCAATTATAATAACATTATGAAGATGAAGAAGAAGAAAAGCAACTAGTATACAAAAAACAGAAAAATTGTCCTTACAGACAATATATGGCTGCCGCAAAACCATTGCAATGTATATATATATATATATATATATATATATATGACATACCTATATCTATGTATGTATGTATGCATATGCACTCGTATACATACCGCTAATCTTGGCAACACAGACACACACTAACATTTACTGAGTTTTGAAGCTGAACAAATCGAATTACAAGTGTCTCGATACGATTGTTGAATGGGAAAGAAGAAGCGTGTTAAATTGATCGCCCGCCCCCGTCTCACCCAGCTCCGCCAATCATTTCGTGTCGTGTTACCTAGGGTGTGTGTCTGCACGACTATAAAGGACGGAAACCTGCTGTACGAAAAATGCTCCTCCTTCCCGCCATCACCACCGCCACCCCTCCTACCACCACCATCACCCCCACTGCCATCACGCACCTGTCGTCTCCAGTCATCACGTCTACTGTCGCCATCGACCCCGTCATAATACCGCAACTTCTCCGTCATCAGTGAAATTAACGTGCGAGTGGCTGAGCACTCCACAGACACGCACGCTCTTAGAGAGATTAACCGTGTCACAGAATAGGACAAGGCTGGCCCCTTTTGAATTACAGGTACAACTGATATTTGCCAGTTGTGTGAACTAAAGTGTCAACCTGAAGGACACAACCCAGAGCGGATATCGAACCTTCGATCGTAAGGTCCTGATCGGAATACGCTAACCACTAAGCCGTGAACCTTCACAAGGAAATCAATAATTGAATCGATAAACAGGTCTTTTTTTTTCATACACTCCTTACGATTACCATTGGTGGTTGTAGATATCTATTTCGTTATTGCCCACAAGGGGCTAAAAATAGAGGGAACAAACAAGAACAGACGAACGGATTAAGTCGATTACATCGACCCCAGTGCGTAACTGATACTTAATTTATCGACCCCGAAAGGCAAAGTCGACCTCGGCGGAATTTGAACTCAGAACGTAACGGCAGACGAAATACCGCTAAGCATTTCGTCCGGCGCGCTAACGCCTCTGCCAGCTCGCCGCCTGGTAGATATCAGGGAGGGGAACAATTTCGATTATACTGTTAACAGCTTTTTGATGGAGTCTTTACGCTGCAGTGCTTTTATCGTCGTTATTGTCAAATAGTTAAGACGTAGTAATATATATAATAACACTTGTATCATTAGGTGCCAGAGGAATCGATATGATGGTCAGATCAAACGCAAAAGCAATCTGGCACAGCAGAACGTTTTAATTCAGGTGACGAATTACTTAGTGAAGTAAACGTACATGCATGTGCTCATAGACACACATATACACACGCGGTGGCAGACATATATGTATATATATATAGGCAGACAGACGGTAGTATGAATATGGATTCACACATGCAAACATGCATATATAATGCATATAGAAATATATATGGTGCATTCTCTATTGATCTGTATGATTAGCAGTCAATTCTTCACTGAAATGAATTCCTACCCAAGAATTTAGCGTGTAAATGGGACTGAGAGTTTCAGAGACTTTTAATGCTGTTCCTAAACCGAATCTGCTTGATAAAATATGACAGAGCTATGATTAGACCTTTGGATTACTGTGGTTACAATCGAGATAGAGAGAGAGAGAATGAGAGAGAGAGAGAGAGAGAATGAGAGAGAGAGAGAGAGAGAATGAGAGAGAGAGAGAGTGTAAAGAGAGAGAGAGAGAGAGAGAGAGAGAGAGAGAGAGAGAGAGAAAAGAATTTACATTATTTACATTATTTACATTATTTACATTTGACGGATATTTGTCCTCATCTTGTTGTTAACACATCGTTTCGGCTGATATACTTCCAGCCTTCATCAGGTGTCTTGGGGAAATTTCGGACCTGGGTTCTCATTCCTAAGGTATTTTTCGATGTTATTATTATTATTATTATTATTATTATTATTATTCTTCTTCTTATTATTATTATTATGTGTGTTTTTTCTTCTTTCTTCAAATTTTCTTGCCGAGTGTTTTCCGTACACCTAGGACAGAGAAGCTCATTGTATACGTTCCCAGTTTACACACGATAATTCACAGGTAAAATATGTATTTTTTAAAAAAATTAATAAATAAACAAATTTATGAATGGATGTTGTTTTCACAGCGATAATGCTCTTCTCAGTACATGAGTAGTTCCAGTTAACACGATTTTTTGCACTTCCTGTAGGGATGGTAAACCTGATATCATTTTCAAATAGGTTTCAGTACTTTTTTGCCTTGAGGTACCGCATTTTTTCAATTTCTATTAGCAAGTCTTTATATTTACTGATCTTGTCAAATTCTTTCGCCGCTATATTATGATCGCGAGGAATACTCATGTCAATTAATAAACACTTCTTCTTTGTCTGATCGTTTATAATAATATCCGGTAGTAGTATTATTATTATCATTATTATTATTATTATTATTATTATTATTATTATTATTATTATTATTATTATTATTATTATTATTATTATTATTATTCAGGTCACTGTCTGGAATCAAACTCAGAATCTTGGGGTTAGTTGCCTGCGCTCTTAACCACTACGCCCACCAGCATACTTGCTTTACTCATTTGACTGTGGCCATGCTGGAGCACCACCTTAAAGAATTTTTTGTCGAATGAATCGACCCCAGGACTTTTTTAAAGCGTGGTACTTATTCTATACCTCTCTTTTGTCGAACCACTAAGTTGCGCAGAGGTAAGCACACCAACACCGGTTGTCTAGTGGTAATGGGGTACAAACACAGACACAAACACACCCACACCCACACACACATGCACACACACAGACGTGCACACGCGCTCACATACACACATATACACGCATATATATATAGGACGGGCTTCTTTCTTTTTCCCTTTACCAAATCCACTCATATGGTTTTGGTCTGCCCGAGGCTATAACTGAAGACACTTGCCCAAGGTGATATGTAGTGGGACTGAACCCGTGACCATATGGTTATGAAGCAAACTTTTTACCACACAGACACGCTCGCAGTAATATGTTTATTTTCCATCATTTTCCCTTAAATTGAGCAGGTATAAAATGGGGGCTCGATAGGGATTTTTATTCTGGGCGTCTATCGTAATTAATGTTATTCCGTCTTTGTCTCCCCACCACCACCTTAAACACATTTCATAATTACCGTAATGAACCAATGATTTCGTGAGAGGATTTCATATGCAGCATTTTCAAGAACAATTGTAATTTATAGTAAGATCGCATCGCATGGAAATTGAAACAAGGTTAGTAGTGTCACTACACAAAGGCTGCCGTATCGATTGCTATCACATTTAGATATATAATGCTCATTTCTCACTTCAGTTTGTTGCTATCTTAAGAAATGTAACCGCGAAGTTCCTCCCCCCTCCACCTCACTACCCATGCTATAAACATAATTTCAGCCACTTTTACGACTCCTAATAACGTCATAACACCATTGTTCCTTTTATCTTTCGCCAATCACTAATTTTATTTTTCATATTCTAAAAGCTAAATACATTTACTAAAGCCAGAATTGTTTGGCTTTCTTCGTTACCCACATTTCGTTCGGCGAAAATTGCTTTGTCCGCTTCCAATTACCCACAATCTCACATGTGAGGACAACCATTAAAAGGAAGGCTCAAAACTGCAACGCCTTCGTTTAAGCAAAACATCTGGTACTTCAAAAGTGACCTACAACCAACCACTCTTCCTGTCACGTATATTAGTCAGTTCGAATCACCTTTCTCACACGTTTCTTTATGTCTCCATCGTTAAATGACTGGACACGAGTTTCCAACGCCCGCAAAACATAACGCCGTCAGATTGTCTTGTTCTGATGTAGTGGCATAAAATAAATGCTCAACTAGTGGCAAGTCAAATTAGTATGACGGCTCCTTGCAAACATACCTGCAACCCACAGGCACTCACACGTGTGCACATGATACGTGCGTGTGTGTGTGTATGTGCGTATGTAAGAGCGAGCACGTACGTACAGACACGAAAATACACACGCGCACACACACACACACACACACACGTATGTATAGAAAACATCAGCATATACACATAGAATGGTAATTGATTCTCATGTATAAATATGTGTTTATCTATCTATCTATCTATCTATCTATCTATCTATCTATTTTCTTTCTCCCTACTTTACTTTCTTTCTTTCTTTCTCTATATAGAGAGAAATAGATAGATATAGATAGATAGATAGATAGATAGATAGATAGATATGCAAATACATAATTATCAACGTCATCATCATGGTCATCCTCATCATTATCATTATCAGTGGAAGAGATACTTTCCATACGTGCCGCGCTGTGGGACTGAACCTAGAACCAAGTGGTTGTGAAGTAAACCTCTTACCACAGAGCCACACCAGCACTCATAAAACTAAATCGTAGCAAACTTTATTCCCTACAGAATCAATGAATCAATGAATAGAATTTAAATGGACACCAACACACTAATGTAGAAAGGCCAAGCATTTTAATTAATTAAACCTATTTTCTTAATGAACAGAGACAATCATTATTTGAATGAGTTATTCTAGTTAAAAAAAAGGGGGAAGAAGACAATTCTGGAAGTGATCCTTCGAGCTTCTAAAAGCAACCTTCGTTTGTTTGTTTACGTTCATCGTAATTTGAATTTAAAATATTTAAAATATTTCTGGGTTTACTTCTAATGTATGTATGTATGCATGCATGCATTTATATATATATATATATATATATATATATATATATATATATATATATATGTATGCATGTATGTATGTATGTATGTATGGGTGTGGGTATGTATATAGGTATGCATAAGTATATATATTTATGTGAGCGCATGTATGAATGTGTGTACATGTATATATATTAATATATATATATATATATATATATATATATATATATATATATATATATATATATATATATATATATAGTTATAGGCAGATAGATAGAGGAAAACAATGAACCGTTTCTTTCGCAAATTAAGTTTCCATATATTTTTACCTTTTTGCTCATATTCCGTTCTACGTCTTCTTTTTCCTTTTTTTTTTTTTTGGTTTTTGTTTAGTAAGATTTGTCTAAATTT
>NC_142940.1:60419931-60424931 GCF_046866305.1 Octopus bimaculoides
CAATTCCACCGAAGTCGACTTTGACTTTCATCCTTTTTCGGGGTCGATAAAATAAGTGCCAATTGATTACTGAGGTCGATGTAATCGACTAACATCGCCCCCGCCACCATTGCTCTACATTTCAGGCCTTGATCCTGTAGCAGAAAGAATTGTTACAAAGGACAGTGAGGCGGTAAATTGGTATAGATGTTAGAGCGTTTCATAGAATATTTCGCAGAATTTCTTCAGATTGTCTGCGACCCGAGTCCAAACACCAGTGAGATCAGCCTTGTTTCGGTTCCAATCTAGTGTGGTGAACTAGCGCAATTGTTAGAGGGCCAGGCAAAAAACTCCTTTCAGTATCTAACTGGACCCTTTGCGTTCTGACGACAAGGTCTGCGACAGAACTGACACCAAGAGGAATTGGCCCAATCAGTGTTAAACATCGTGCAAGCGACGGGAGATACTTGCTTGGAAAATTACCAGGCATGCGCAGGAGTGGCTGTGTAGCTGTGTGGTAAGAAGATTGTTTCCCAACCGCATGGTTCTGGGTTCAATCCCATTGCGTGGCCGACCAAAGCCTTGTGAGTGGATTTGGTAGACGGAAACTGAAAGAAGCCTGTCGTATATATATATATATATATATATATATATATATATATTGCGTGTGTGTGTGTATATGTATGAATTGGTGTGTCTGTGTTTGTCCCTTCACCATCGCTTGATAACTGATGTTGGTGTGTTTACGTCCCCATAACTTAGCAGTTCGGCAAACATATATATATACAAACATACACACACACACTCGCATATATATATATATATATATATATATATATATATATATATATATATGAGTGAATACACATGCACACTCAGATACACGCATGTGTGTGTGTGTATGTGTGCTGTTTCTAATCTAAGCGCAATGTCAGTAATTCGAGGACAGGAGTTGGTCTCTATTGCATCAACTTCAATTCTTTGCTGGTAGCATATTTTATTAATGACGTGAAGATGAAACATAAAGCTGACTTCGTCAGGATTTGAAATCAGAACATAACGAGACGAAACAAATAATGCGATGCATTGTGTTGAACATTTTAACGATTCCGCCAATCTACTGCTTTAAACACACACACACACACACACACACATTCATGCAGAATGTTTTATATATATATATATATATATATATATATATATATATATATATATATATATATATATATATATATATATATATATATATATATATAATATATATGTGTGTGTCTGTGCATATACGCATATATGTGAACATAGATACACACACACACACACACACGCATACACGTACACACACATACGTACACACTCACACTCACACTCCCTCACATGTATTGCACAAGCACGCACGATTATTGAGTTGTTGTCTCACTGGAAAGGTGATTTAACGCAAAAACTCATTAATTAGTTAAAGGTGTCTAACCTACACCTTTCGTTGCCCACAAACTGAAGGAGAAAAGAAGAAACTATGGGAAACCAGTGACAATTTACCAACGGCTTTAAACTCATATCATTCTCATTAACACTACAAACGTAGCCCCCATCATCATCATCATCGTCGTCGTCGTCATCATCGTAGTTTTGGTTGTGGTCGTCATCATCGTCGTTGTCGTCATCTTCATCATCACCATCACCCTCCTTCTCCTCCGTTCTCCACCTACTTCTCTTTCTCCTCCTCCTCCTCCTCTTCTTCCTCCTCGTCCTCTTTCTTCTCGCTGTCATCGTCATCATCGATGGAATCACCCGGCCACCACAAAAGCAACGCTACACCTACCATCAGCCAAATCATCTTCTACCATCCGCATCTCCCACCTTATAACCACCAGCATCATCACCACAACAGTGACGGTCACCATCATCAACACAATCACTACCACCATCATATGCCCCAGAACTAACACCACCATCGCATCCACTGCCAAGACATTATTATCAAAACCGCGTTCTTTTATCACAAGCACAACCACATCAATTCCACTCCAAATATTAGCATCATGGCCACTACTAATCCACAAACTCCATCAGTAAAAACTCTACTACCACTGTCACCACTTCTACTGTCTCTAACAGCACCACCACCGCCACCACCACCACCGCCACCAACACAACCGCCACCACCACAACCGCCACGAAGAAACCATGATCACAACCAGCACTGCGATTAACAGCAGCCAAACTACCCCCTTCTACCTCAACTACCACAGCCACTACACTCACATCTGACACAACCACAAACACGCTGACTGCTGACGTGTTCGTTGTTAGCCTCGTGATAATATGACACCTGAAAATTAATGAATGAAATATATTTGAAAGGAAACAACAACAACAACAATAGCTAAAACAAAAAAAAAGTCGACAACTTCACCCACAACGGTAATAGCAACAACAATACGTACGCATAAACAAATAATTTGTTTTACGACTTCTGTAAACGAGAGCCTGTACTCTTTTTAGTCTTGTCGGTCTGGTGGGATAATTTTGACTGAAGAGACATATAATTAGGTCGAAACGCCGCGATGTATCCAAGTCCCTTTATCCCGGTAAATTGCAAGTTTTATCAACAAACATCGTCTAAATGAAGGAGATGACGGACAACAGCGATCAGATATTCACGTTCGAATCCTACAAAACGTATTGAGAAGGAATAGATACGTTATTGCTTGGATCTCACTGTTCTGCATGGACTTCATGAATAATTATGTTCACACATACATACATACATACATACATACGTACGTACGTAATGGCGCCGTCAACATCAGATATACAGGCGTAGAGAACCGTTAAAAATTTCTTTTTTGCTCTTTTGTTTAGGACAGGTATAATTACCAACACAGGAACATGTATCATACATCAAAATGAAGCTGGTCCTCTGTGGATCACATCCCTTCTTCTTAACATAGTCACCATTTCTCTCAATAGCAATGTTCCACCTTCAAATGAGAGCACGTATCCTTGCCCCGTAAAATTCTGTTGACTGTTCTTTGAGCCACTTCTTCACTACAGTTTTCACTTCCTTGTCACTGGAATAATGTTTGCCTCCCAAACCCTCTTTGATGGGGCCGGAGAGATGACAGTCTGAAGGTGCTAAATTATTCCAGTGACGAAGTGAAAACTGTAGTGAAGAAGTGGCTCAAAGAACAGTCAACATTGCTATTGAGAGAAATGGTGACTATGTTGAGAAGTAGGGATGTGATCCACAGAGGACCAGCTTCGTTTTGATGTATGATACATGTTCCTGTGTTGGTAATTATATCTGTCCTAAACAAAATGGCATTACTTTTTGACTCACCCTCGTATCTGTCACTCTCTCACACACCAGAGAGAGAGAGAGAGAGAGAGAGAGAGAGAGAGAGAGAGACAGACAGACAGACACGCAGACAGAACGCTATGAACCAACTGAGGTATGTGTGTTTGTGAGAATGTGTTTGCATGTATTTATGTATGGAATTGAATTGTTAACATGGATTCGTGTCACGAGAATATTTTCACAGAAAGGTATGTCAACTTTCTTCACGCTACACAACTAATATGATTATTACGAGAATAGCTTTCATATTTCTTCACAATAATTTCTCCGTTTAAGCTGTTGGTCCGTAGCAAAGAGAAATTGTTCAAGGTGAAAATAAAGTTAAGAAACACAAATGCAAAATTAATATAATCAAAAAGAAAAAAAAATACATGACAAAAGCGAAATTTCAATTTGGATCGATCCGTATACATAATTGTATTGTTTTCGTTTTTATTGTCTCTCTTCTTGGTAGTTCTGTTGATGACGATGATGATGATGATGATGATGATGATGATGATGATGAAGTTGTTGATGGCTTGTTTTTGTTGTTTAACTGCTAGAGAGAGAGAGAGTGAGAGAGAGAGAAAGGAGAAACAAAAGGAAAGTGTTGTATAGATCAGGCAGTGATATTAATTTAATTAAATCACAATGGTTCTTTTAACACCTGCTCCCTGACAAGGTGTGATGTCGGTAGATTTTTTTGACACTTCAATATGAATTACTGATGGATGCGAGCATACGGACTCCGTATGTTCACCTGCTGACCCACCTACATTGCCTGTTCACGTCTTCTCCCATACACACACACACACACACACACGTCCATATATGTGCACTTGACTATTTACGTATCTCGCTCTCTTCCTCTCTCTCTCTCAATATACATACATATTTTTTTCTTATTCTTTTGCTTGTTTCAGTCATTTCAATGCAGCCCTGCTGGAGCACCGCCTTTAGTCGAACAAATCGACCCCCAGGACTTATTCTTTGTAAGCCTAATATATATTTTATCGGTGTCTTTTGCCGAACCACTAGGTTACGGGGACGTAAACGAACCAACATCGGTTGTCAAGTGATGGTGGGGTGGGACAAACATAGACACATACATATATACATACTCTCGCATCGGTCTCTACAGCCACAGGAGGCGTTGCAAAAACTGAATATACGACTCAACGGGCGGATGACATCACCCATCGTCAGCCATGACCGACGGAGACATAATATATATATATATATATATATATATATATATATATATACATATATAACGACGGGCTACTCACAGTTTCCGTCTACCAAATCCACTCACAAGGCTTTGGTCGGCCCGAGACTATAGTAGAAGGCTCTTGTCCAAGGTGTCACGCCGTGGGACTGAACCCGGAACCATGTGGTTAGAAAACAAGCTTCTTACCACACAGCCACTCCTGTGTTTATTTATATATACTTGCAGGCGTACCCGGCGTTGCTCTTCAGTTTCCCTTCTTCGCGCTGAAGCCATCCTAAGTGCATTGAGAGAATTCCTCCTGGCGGCGTCCTCGGCAGGTTCATTTGCACGCATACGTTTATTTGTCTTTGCAGCATTTGTTTGCCGACCTATATTAGATCTTTTGCGTCGAGGCATGGCGGAAAATCATCATTTTACGCAATAGAAAAAGTCCTAAGGAAAAAGCGGTGAATG
>NC_142940.1:60427431-60429931 GCF_046866305.1 Octopus bimaculoides
AACAATGCTGAGAGTCACAAAGCACTCATGTATCACATATAGACATCTACATCGCAGAACACACTTTGGTGTAACTGCTCTCTCTTCCCAAGAGAATAAGCAACAAATCGTTCATTTTGTTTATTTAACCTTTCGGTTTTATGAGAAAATGTTGACGAAAATTTCGGTGCAAATAATGTATAAACTGAAGAAAACATGGACCGATGTTATTCAAGGAAGCCTGAACAGGAAGTTTCTATAGACAAACAAAACAAAGGGGAAATAGTTTTAGATACTGACCTTTGAAATTTACCACAATCCAGAAAAGGGTGTTGCCTTTTTCCATATTGAAATATAATTTTGATAATAAATAAAAATAGTTTTTTGAAATAATAATGAGAAAAATAAAAAGAAAACAGCACCAAAATTCTAATCTTCGTACAAACAAAATCAAACTTTGAGTTGAAAATCTCAATTGAAATTCGTTACTGTTAATCCCTTTTAATCCGTTTTCTTTAAAATAGCTATTTATCTCATCTAATTCAAGTCGGACTTAGAACCTTCCTATCTTGATACAGTTAAATCGAAATTGTTTTTTTTTTTTTTTAACATCTCAAGGCTGGAATGTATTGAAGTCATTGCAAGTAGTGGTGAGGGTCAACAATTTTTAACCAACCAATTGAAAAATTGTTTTAAAATACTAAAATCTGAGAATTTTGAGATTTTAGTTTTAGTACTAACAGCTGTAGGTTCCCGTAATTTGTTCAATATATAAAAAAAATAACAACAACTATGATGATGATGATGGTGGTGTTGGTGGCGGTGTTGGTGGTGTTGGTGTTGGTGGTGGTGGAGGTGGTGGTGATGATGATGATTATTGATGATGATGATGATGATGATGATGATGATGTTGATGATGTTAATGATGATGATGATAAACTTTCTCGTGACGGCATGCAAAGAGCAGAAGGAAAGAACAAAAGCCAAAAACAAAGCATTTCAGAAACTATCAGAGGATTTTGTTATTATCTCATCTGTATTTCATTTTATTTTATTTTAATTTCTTTTCTTTTCTACACTCTGTATTTCATGTGTTTCCGTATTTTATTCTTAGATTTCAGATTAATTTTAAGCGTTTCATTCCTAGCGTCTTGTCTGTAACTTTTGCTCTTCTCTTCAGTTAATAATTTTCATAATTATAAATCAGGTTTATGGAAACTTTTATTATTTGTATAATATTATATCTTTACTATTGTTATTATTATTAGTAGAAGTATTATTATTATTATTTGTATTAGTATTACTATCATATTTTTAACATTTTCATTTGGAAGTCCCGGAACTACGGTCAACATAATCTTTAGGCACATCTTGGAAATTTCATTTTAATCGGAATTAGCTGTCATAATCCTTCAGTAGATTAATGTCTCAGTTTTCTCGGTTGTTGTTGCTCTTCTTATTAGTTGGCATAGCGACTAAATTTATTTTTTAACTAACGCGCAAATTTTCGATTTAGGGAAGAATTATTTGAGGCTTGAAGAACAGAGGATATACCAAATACATGCTACACGAAGGAAGTATGTTCACATGTGGAGGCGCATGGGTTGTTCTGTGGTAAAAAAAGCTTGCTTAACAACCCCATGGTTCCGGGTTCAGTCCCACTGTGTGGCACCTTGGGAAAGTGTCTTCTACTATAGCCTTAGACCGAATAAAGCCTTGTGAGTGGATTGGGTAGACGGAAACTGAAAGAAGCCCGTCGTATATTATATATATATGTATGTATGTATGTATGTATGTGTGTGTGTGTGTGTGTGTGTGTGTGTGCGTGTAGCTCTGTGTGTGTGTAGCAAGCAGTTTTTTTTTATAGAAAGTTGAAATCCTACATGAACCTTTCATGGGCACACGGTTTTTCAACAAAGCGCAGAATAAGAGATAAAAGGAAAGGAAGACAAATCAAAAGAAAGATGATATAATGAAAAATTTAATGAAAAAACAAAAAAAAGAGAGTCAAGTAAAACTCTTGAATCTTCGACCAAAATATAAATATTGTGGATTTGGCAGAAGGCTACACATTTGTAGCGAGGAGGGTTAAGGCTTTTATGTCGACAATGTTACACAATTGGTACTTATTTTATTGGGCGCTGAAAAGAGAAAAGCTAATTTAAACATCTAGTGGAATTTGAACGCTGAACTTAAAAGCAGGTAAAAAAAAAAAAAAAAAAAAAAAATCCGGCATTGAATTTCGTGAGACAATTCACTGGCATATCACTCGTCTCTCAGGAAAAATAACAACGGAGATTTCTGAGTTTGGCAACACGCCTGATTCTATCGAGAACATTTCGAAGTTGTTTCAACTGACATCAGTAGCTGCTGAATGAAAGAAAGATCAACTCCGACGGGATTTGAACTCAGGAAATTAAACATGCTGCAAGAAAATCTATCTAATCAAACAATCTTCCTTTTCCTACCACTTGACCAGCTTAAGTTTCTGCGACTGAGATTATTCCATGAATAAATTATT
>NC_142940.1:60434931-60442431 GCF_046866305.1 Octopus bimaculoides
GCAAGGAACGTGAAAATCACGGTGGTGCACCAGCATGACCGCAGCCACTTGGCTGAAACACATAAATAAATAAATAAATAAATAAAATACATATATATATATATATATGTGTGTGTGTGTGTGTGTGTGTGTTCGTCCACCTCCATCACTTGACAACCGACGCAGGTGTGTATACGTCCCCGTAACTTAGCGGTTCGGCATAAGCGAACGATAGAATAAGTACCTGGCTTACAAATAATAAGTCCTGGGGTCGATTTGTTCAACTAAAAGTTGTGCTCCAGCATGGCCGCTGTCAAATGACTGAAACAAGTAAGTAAAAAGAATATATATATATATATATATATATATATTTATATATTCTATGTATTTATGTATAGGCATCTACATACGTAGAAATGTTCTATATGTTTATATGAATATATTACGTTACCTATATTTTTATGCGTGTGTACACCTGTAATTAATATATCTATGTGCGAGTGTCAGTTTGTATGGCAGGTGTGATTATAACAACGGAGAACATTGTTTTTCATTGTTTATTCACAATTTCCATTCAACGACGAATACAATAGAACAAGAAAGTGCTACTACTGATCCGATTGGACCATACCGAATCATATATATATATATATATATATATATATATATATATATATACAGAGAGAGAGGTGGCTGAGAAGTGTGGCGTATACTTATCTATGTATATTCTTCCGACTTTTATACGATAACTCTTTCCAAGTAACTACTTGTGATTGAATGAGTCTTTTTTCTCCCAAAGCGTACACGCTGTTGCGGAGATGGTTCATAGTATTTCAAACTAAAATCGTTTCATGAAGAAAGGTGTGATGAAATTTGTACATTATAGCTTTGTTTTCTAAACAACTATTGTCATTTCTATTTTAATCGAGATCGAAAGGGAGACATAGAGAAAACAGTTCTAAGAAAGACAACAGCTATCAAGAGAGATCTGAACAGAAGATAGGGAGAAAAGGATAGACAGAAGGCCACGGAGAGAAACAAAGGGAGACAGGGTAAGAAGAGAGAGAGAGAGAGAGAGAGAGTGAGAGAATGAGAGAAAAAGAGGGAGAGAGAAGGGAGAAAAGGGGAGATAAGTAGATTGAGACAGAGAGAGTGTGACAAAAAAGCGATTGGTGGTGATAGAAAGAGACAGGTTTCCGGAAATGAAATGTGGTTTTCTGAATTATATCTCAAGGGGTAGACAAGAATAGGCAATATCTTAATTGAAAATCCGGTTTAATAATATCGATCGGTTAACTATGAAGATGGGAATGTAGAGTGTGGAGCTGCAGTTTGGGGCGAAGGTATATGGGAGTTGGGAGGAATTTGTTGGATATGGGGTGATGGTAAGGGTTAGATGGGTCTCGTTTCTATCTGACCCCTACATAGACATAATATGAGAATTCTTCGCTTCACTGGTGTAGTCTTGAGTTTAGGGGATACACACTTATATACATACACACACACACACACTAACATATATATAACAAATATACACATATATATATATACACACACATATATATATACATATATATATATAATATACATACATACATATATATATATATATATATATATATATATATATATATATATATATATATATATATATATAAAACTGTGGTGTAACTCCTGTTTGTGAGGCAGAAACTCCTTGATATTTTGGGTATATATATATATATATATATATATATATATATATATATATATATATATATATATATATATATATATATATATATATGTATATATATATATGTATATATATATATATATGTATATATATATGTATATATATATATATATATATATATATATATATATATATATATGCATATATATATGCATATATATATGTATATATATATATATATGTATATATATATGTATATATATATATATGTATATATATATGTATATATATATATATATATATATATATATATATATGTATGTATATATATATATATATATATATATATATATATATATATATGTATGTATATATATATATATATATATATATATATATATATATATATATATATACAGAAACACACACACACAAAGAGAAAAAGGGGATTGATGTATACACAAATGGATGGAGTTAGATGTTGAAATTTAATCAATGTGTATTCATATAAATCGTACGCACACACACGCATTTCTTATTTTCATTTACGTGTGTATATGTGTGCGTGCGTGCGTGTGTGTGTGTTTGTATGCTTGTGTATGCATACAAGCGAGAAAAGTGTTCTATAATGCGTACGTAAGTGCGCATAGGTGTGAAGCTTGTATGCTTTTAGAGTCTAAAGTATAAATCTGAAAGGAATTTCTTCAGTTGCTTCATAAAGTGTGCAACTCTGAAACTCAAGAAGAACCAAACGAATACAAGAATAAAGAACAGACAAGAAAAGAAGGAAAAAAATACAATCAATTCTTCGATTGTTGGCCGAGTACCCAAAGGTTAGTGAAGTTTGTGTTTTCCTGTTGTTATTTTTGGGATAGCAATGAAGTCAAAAAGGAGATCGTTAGGAGCCACTTCAACCAATGAGGAATTGTTTTGAAAGATATCCAGACACTCTTGTAAAATATGAAAACTCACTCATCCTCCCTTTGTTTTCCTCTCCCTTTCTCTCATCGGCATTTCTCTCCCTATCTCAATCTTGTTCTCTCTCCCTGTCTTCTTCTCTTTATTTCTCTAAATCTTTACTGTTCTTTCTTTCTCTCTCTTCTGTCTTTCACACCGTGTAGGTTCTAATATTTCTTTATTATTTCCTCCTCGTGTGGTCTTTCAGGAAGAAATTCCTCCCAAACTTATTCGGCAGCTGCTTCTGTTAAAAAGACAAATTAATTAAATAGAAAGATTTAAATTGGTAGCATAATGGCGAGAGATGAAACCAGATGAAACCAGACGGAAGCAGATGGCCTGGCCCGGTCAAATATCGGTCATTTAAGATGGCACTTGAAAATTTGGGCGATGACTTTTGTTGATATTAAGTTAGGGAGAAATTTACCTTTTTCTTTTCAGTAAATGATCATGAAATCTTCTGGAAAATCTAAAAACTTATTTAAACATGGCTGTATGATTAAGAATTGTGCTTCGTAACTACATAGTTCTGTGTTCGATTCCACCAATGTAAGAGATTAAATATATACAGAACCGCTGACAAGGGCGGAAACTGAGTATCACTATACAAAATATACTTCTTTTCACTTCTCAACTCTTAAGCGCTTCGTAATAACTAAAACTATCAAAAAATTCTATCATAAATATTTTTTTAAAAATTAAGAAAAGAATTCCTGCTATGGTGATGGAACAATAATCAACGGAACAGCATGTAAAGACAACTTTATTTGCATATTTCCGACACATTCGAACGTACATATGCTAGCCGCTGCTGTGTCCGTCACAAGAGAACAACTTGTTTAAGACGACTATGTTTTTATAATACAGTCGCTTCATTAGGGCAAAGAATTCTGGGAGACATGTATTTCGACACGTGTCTCATAAGTCAGAAATACTCGGACTAACGAATCTGACGGAAGCTGATGGTCTTCCTTATGATTTCACCGAGCAAACTGCTTGCTAATTCGTGATCATGTCTTCCAACCGATAAATTCAAACATTATTTGTACTGTTAGGAGCGATGCTTGCTTATCTCTTCTGAATACGTTCCAATTTATTACCGTTTACTTTTGTTTTTATTTAACATATATTTCACATTTTACACTAATACAGCTTGCATCGAACAATTCCATATCGAATTTGAAAATTAAACATAATCAATTTAAAATTACAAATTAAACATGTAAATTAAACATATATATATATATATATATATATGCACACACACAAGCAGACACACAGACAAGTAGACACACACACACAGACACACACACACACACACACACACACACACACACACACACACACACACACACACACACACACACACACAATATATATACACATATACTAGCTTAACTAAGTAGGCTGTGTCACTGGCTATCGTTTCAATTATGCCTGAAGATGGTGGAATTGCATAATATTAAGTAAGCTTTCACGACTACATTGAATAAAAATTCTACCAAAACAAATGTCTTCCAAATAGACGCTATTTGCGCGTTGTAATTTTATATATTTGGTGTAATAATGTTTATATTTTCTATAACAACGGAGATAATTCTCAAAATTATCTACGTATATATACCGCTTTCTCTCTTCCTCTATCTCTCAGTCCCTCTATTCTCCCACTCTCTCTCCCTCTTTTCCTTTTTTTTTGTCTTTATGTTGCTCCAACCTCGACGACTCTAACAAATGGTAAATATATTTCTGCTAAAACCAACACCTCCTCCACCAACATCACCATCAAAACCAAAACCAAAACCAAAACCGCCAATAGCAGTACCTACAACGATGCTATCAGCATTACGATCGCCACTTATAAGAGCAGCAGAAACAACAACTGCAACAGCAGCAGCAGCAGCAACAACAACAACAATAATGGATGATCCACTACATGGTTGATCGATCTACTAGAAATAACAGCCAAATTTCTTTCAAATCAAATACTACTCCCTTAAATATAGATCAACTATATTAGCTAAGGTATTCCCACTGAACCGAAAACGACGTGATGGTTACGGATGGATAGCCTTGGGCTACAGGTTTGCTCTATCATGGGTGACTTAGAGCTAAAGACCAACAGCATCGACTCTGGCAACAGACCACCACCTTCACTACCACCACCACGTCCACCACCTCCACTACCACCATTTACAACAACACCATTAACATTATAAATATCACCAATTACACCTCTATCTAAACCACCACCACCACCACCATCTACAACAACAACAACAGCAAGATAAAAACACGCCCACTGATAACATTGCCAACACCTTTCTCATCACCAGGACAACAGGCACCAACACCATTAATAGCAGGAACACCACCAAACACGAACATTACCAATATCACCAACACCGCCATCGCTATCATCCCCATCACCATCACGGAGACCGCATCTATCATCAACAATACCACTACCACCATCAACATCACCACCACCACCACAACCACCACCACGATCACCACCACCACAACCACCAACACAACACCATTACCACCACCACCACCACCACCACCACCTTGCTCATTTCTCTCTCTGTCACATTGTAATTCTATGATGCATCAGTTCTGTCAGAAGACAAATAAGCGGTGCCAGTCATTTCGTCATTGGTACCGCCAAAAACTATAAGAGTAATACAATCGCCTTGTGTGACGTCAGTCTTAAAACTGTTCATGTATTGGTTGTTGTTGCTGGAAGATCAATCTTCAGCATGAACTCTTCCGGTTATGTGTTGACATTGTATGGCCATTTTCTTGCTAGTGGTGGTCATGGGAGAGGGTGATTGCAATAGTTTCGCGCGCGCCTGTGTGAATGTGTGTGTATGTATTCGTATAAACCAGTGTATATTTATAAAAATTTGTATAAATTTTGGGATTTTGTGTTCTCAGTGTATTGAATAACATTCATTTCTTCTTCCTGAGCACGTATACACACGCATGTGCACGCACGTTTATGTGTGCACTTACATAAACGCACCCACCACTTACATACAGAGACGGGCGTGGTGCATAAATATATATCGATAGACAGATTATATATATATGTGTGTGTGTGTGTGTGTGTGTGTGTGTGAGGCGCAATGGCCCAGTGGTTACGGCAGCGGACTCGCGGTTTCGATTCCTAGACCGGGCGTTGTGAGTGTTTATTGAGCGAAAACACCTAAAGCTGCACGAGGCTCCGGCAGGGGGTGGTGGCGACCCCTGTTGTACTCTTTCGCCCCAACCTACTCTCACTCTTTCTTCCTGTTTATTGAGTAACGCTACGATGGACTGGTGTCCCGTTCAGCTGGGGGGAACACATACGCCAAAGAAACCGGAAGCCGGGCCCATGAACCTGGCTAGGCTTTAAAAGGGCGCATAAATAATAAATAATAATATATATACGAGATCTGATCGATAAGTATCCGGACTGTTGCCATAATAACAGCTAAAGCACACAGAGTGAAGCAGCTTCGCAAAGATTGACCTTGAACTCCCTAATAGTGGTTTTGAACTTAGCTGTTCTTTCTAGCGTACAAGGAATCCTATGATGGATGCCTCTTATGTGTTTAAATGTACACTGTTTTTATATGAATAATATATAGTCTATGGACTAAATTTTTACACGCTTGGCCACTGGTAGTAGAAATTTTTAATATTTCTCACTACCCTTGATATTATTAATTATATATATATATATATATATATATATATATATATATATATATATGTATGTATGTATGTATGTATGTATGTATACAAAGAATTTGGTTAGCTGGAGCTGTAGTAGAGGACACTTGCTGAAAGTGTTGCAGAGTGGAACTGAAACCAAGACCACGTTGTTTGGAAGCAACCTTGTTAACCACACAGCCATTTCGGCACCTAATTTAATTTCAATATGTGTGAAAAGGAGATCGAGAAAAGGCTTCAACCTCACAACATCCAGTTGTCATCTCTCTTCTATAAGATCTTCACCTTGGGCTTCTATAAGAAATCGATATTGGTAATTAGTTTTCAATATATTTATCGCAGTAACAAACTGCTTCAATTTTGGATCATGAAACTGCTGCTTCGCATGGAAATCACCTGTGATGCCTCTGGGTACAACACTGAAATCTCATAAACTATCGAATCACAGAGGAAATCAAAATAAATGATAATTCTGTTATTTTCTTTAAAAATGAAATTTCCTCGAATAAAGTGGATTCCCTTTTGAATCTATCTCACAACAGTTTATGCTGATAATGCCCCAGGGAAAGACATAAGCTTCACGGGTTCCATTTTGACTGCGACTTCAAAATCTCTATTTTTTTTTACATATGTAGTATAATTCAGGCAAACATGAACACGTGTATGTATATAATGTGTGTGTGTGTATATATATATATATATATATATATATATATATATATATATATATATATATATATATATATATATATATATACATATACTTTATTCATAAAGCTGCAAAGACATCACAATAACTGTTACTCAGAGTTTTACGTTTCCGTTCGTCAGACAGTCTTAGTCGATTCTCAACTAAAACAGTCCGATGAAGAGAATCGTGAAACTCCGAGTAACAGTTTTTGTGATGTCTTTGCAGCTTTATAAATAAAGTACATTACTCTACGTCCGGTATTCGAGTACAATTTTTCTCCACCTTGTTTCACATTTATGTGCTTATTCTGGTGTATATATATATAACTTAAAACTTAGATAAAACTTCTATATGTTTCGACCAAAGATTGGTCCAGGCCATGTCTAATTCAATAGCACCACCTGATACGATTGTTTAAATCCTTTTTAAGTCAAGTTTTGTGGTATCATGGCCCATTCGAGTAGGGAGTTCTTGTTGAGTG
>NC_142940.1:60447431-60449931 GCF_046866305.1 Octopus bimaculoides
AGAGGACGAGGCTAGGAGGAGGTTGACGATCATCATCAGCTTGAACAACTTCAGTAGTTATAACAACCATTTCGATTCTTATTCTGTTGAGTCGAAATAACAGCGGCAAATATTTCATTTTCATCTAGCTTTGTGCACACATGTGGCATTTGCGTTTATGGAAATGTATGTATGCATGTATGTATGTGTGTCTTTTTATTATGTATATAGGAAATTTGTGGGTGTTAAGCATATCCTATGGACATGAATGTCTTTCTTGAGGCCTGCTGGTGCCTTGCAAACCTTTTGGCAAATGGAACAAGTTGAGGACTCAGTTTGCTTGGGTGCTTGTGGATCATTTACTACATGGTTTCATGAGTGGACGGCAAGGCCTGCTTTGCTTTCTGCCACAAAGCCACTAAGACAGGTACGGTTTCCATTTACAGGAGCAGCATTTTGCTAGCGTGCCTTCATGTTTGCACGAAGTTGGCCCCAATGTTGGAGTCAACTTTGCTCAAATCTTTGAACTGAAGAGAAGCAGGACTGGCACCAGGTCCTGCGTTCTGATACTTTGTTATCGCAGGCAGAAAAGGAAGTATTGTATTGCTTCAGATTGTCTTTCAGTTTGTCTTCGGCTCGAAACGTAAAAGACTTTCTCACTTCCCGAGCGTTAAACTAATACATCTGTTTGTTGTTTACACACCCGTCTTCGTCTTTTGTTTTTTTTTGTAAATTCTCACTATATATATATATATATATATATATATATATATATATTCATACTTACACACACACACACACACACACACACACACACACACACACACACACACACACACACATATATATGTATATGGGGGTGGGGACTGATATTCCAGCCAAGCAAGTGTAATGAAATATATACTTGCATACAAATACGTGTGTATACTCAAGCACACACCATCTGCCTATCCTTGGACGGACAAAATGTCTTTTCCCCTTTCTGTTATCACTGTTTAGTCTTGGACAGCTGATGGTGTCCTGTTGGAGTTTTCGATCTAGCGCTATTGTCCTGTTGATGTTTCAAAGAATGTTTCTATTGTTGGACTGGGATTTAGAATTAGTTCAAGAGTTTGACAATTTTAGCTAAGACAAAGATTTTTTTCCTTATTACTTATATATATATATATATATATATATACGTATGTGTGTGTGAGTGAGTGTGAGTATGTGTGTGCATGCATATATGCATGTATATGTGCATATATATGTATCTATATATATCATATATATTATATATGTGTGTGTGTGTGTGTGTGTGTGTGTGTGTGTTTGTGTGTGTGTGTGTGTATACATATGAACATACCTATGCATATTTATTTTTTTTTAAACAAGAATGGTATCGACAGTGACTTCAAAATTTTGACCAGCTAACTCATCGTCGGACTGGCCGAAACTTCGAAGTCACTGTCAGTAATATTCTTGTTTAAGAAAATAAACTTGTACCCCAGAAAAGTATAGTGTAACTCTGCTGCTTAATGGAAAATTGTTTTCATTATGACTGTAAAAACAAACAACACACACACACACACACACACACACACACACCATATTCTATCGCTGTTTATTTATCTGACTGTATATCTCCACTCTCTTAGATCAAGTTCTCACAACTTATTCTTCATGCGTTAGACCCATTCACTTCAACCCAAGTTATACGTAGATTAACTTTGGTAAAGATATATATAGCAGCATTTCTTACCACATCAATATCTATCTGTCTGTAAGAAGCGCTCTCTTTTACTCTTCCAATCTACACTTCACACTGAATACTAAAGTTTTCGGTTATTATCTATTCATGAGGTATAAGCTCCCTACTCATTATTTTCTAAATATTTTTCATAAGATGGCTGTCCCTTCTGATTCGGCTCTGGCAGATTAGCTGCTTACGGTGATCTTTTATTACTTTCAAAATGATTACGATCGCACTGTATATTTTCAATCTTGGGACATAAATATTTTCCTTATTTTATCTCTCGCTTCTTCCCTTCTTCTTCTCTCATTCACCTCCCTTTATTCTTCTGCGTGTCTGTCATATTCTTTTCCCTGTCAGATCCTCACTCTGTCTCTCTCCTCACACACACACACACACACACACACACACACACACACACACACACACACGCACACACGCAGCCACATATATAATATTTGCATATATTCATATACATATACACTTACACACACACACACACACACATATATAAATGCACACATGCAGACATATACATACACACATTAACATACACACACAAACACATACATATATATACGCATTAGCATTGACGTGGCTGTGTGGTAAAGAAGCTTGCTTTGCAATCACGTGGTTTGGAGCTCAGTCCCGCTGCACGGCACTTTGGGATTGTCTCTTCTACTATAGCTCCGAGCCAACTAATATCGTGCGAGTACATTTGGTCGGCGGAGACTGTGTGGAAGCCCATCTTATATACACATCAGTGCGTGTATATACCATTGTACCTCA
>NC_142940.1:60454931-60487431 GCF_046866305.1 Octopus bimaculoides
ATTCTCTCATAATATCTTATGCTTCTATGATCTTCTCTTTATTACATCACCTCAAATTCTGTGTCATGTCTATTCTGGTGACTATTCTTGAGGTAGGTCTAGTTTCTCCTCTTTTTCCGCATACCTGTTTTTCGCTATTCCTTCTTCAGCTTCCGCGTTGGGATATACTGCTCGTACACTGGGTTCTATGCATCCGTTACCTATTCTATCTGCATTGTTGCTGTTTTCATGCTGTCTACCATGAGATATTTGTGTCCTAATTAGGCTAATTTCAGCGTCAGTTAACCTTTTGTTCTTAATGATGTCTGTACGTACATTACGTAGTTTATTTGAATCTCTCTATCTGCGTACTTCATTGCCTACTACTACTGCGTACTTCATTGTCTTACATGGAATGTAAGTTTGTACTATGAGGTTATTGTTTGGGTTATGCTAGGCTGTATAGAAAGCTTTCAACGCATTTCTATAATCCTCTCTAGTCCATTTTATGTGTTTTGATTTAGGTGATATTTTTGGTAGTGTCATTACAGGCCTAGAGTTAGTGAAATCTGATAATTGCTACCTCATATGAGTGACAATGTAGAAACAAAAGATTGTTAATAACAGTGGTAATGAAACTGAAGCCCTTGATGGTGACAGTGTTGCACCCAGTGGGCTCAGAGATACTGGTCCGACTCCAGCCTGTCGTTATCCAGCAAGGGAACAGCACACACGGCATAGATGGAACAAACAAGTCAATGCTGTGGTCATGGAGTGTTACTACCAGAGCAACCCATTATTATTATTATTATTATTATTATTATTATTATTATTATTATTATTATTAACTTTTAATCTGCATGTTTGTTACAATCAATCGCCGTGACGCACCCAGCGTTCTAGGGCGAGTGAAGGATAAGACGTGTTACAGCTTGAGGAGGGGAAATGGCAGAGGTAGTAGTGAAATATCTTCATGTAATACAACACATACATTTAAATGGAAAGGGTTTTTCTAAGGATGTGGGCAGTACATGTCAGCACAATCTCTTGGATTTCTCTGAGACATGGTTCTCCTGGGATATCATCTAGATGTTTCCCACATCCCTTTCTTATCATACCTAGAGCACCCACAATAACAGGAAAAGTTCTCGCTTTAAGATGTCACATCTTTTGTATTTCAATTTCCAGGTCGTTATATTTACTTATTATTTTTATCATTATTATTATTATTATTATTATTATTATGATTATTATTATTATTATTGTTATTATTATTATTATTATTATTATTATTATTATTATTATTATTATTATTATTATTATTATTATTATTATTATTATTATTATTATTATTATTATTATTATCATTATTATTATTATTGTTATTATTATTATCATTATTACAGATGACAGGACGTCAAAATTGTTAGGGCTCCAGGCAAAATAGCGTGCGTTGTTTCAGAAAATTATGTTCTGACTTCAAATCCGACCGAGAGCAGATTATCGCTTATCTCTGTGGGCATGATAATAAACATACCAGTTAAGCATAGGGGTCAAACTGTAGTTGCTAAACGGATAGTTATACACGTTACCTGGAAGTATTTCAATATGAAATTACATTTGATAACATATCTAGGGTACATGGGCGACATAGCCACTTCGCAATAATTCTTATCACACCGATGTACATTCAACAAATCGCAGTGGCACACGTGTATACACGTAGCTATATGCATGTCTAAAAATCACCTCACAACCACAGTGGTCTGAATCTCGTTGAAATAGATTATGTACTCTAAAACATGTATTGAGTTCCCCATCCTCATCGGTTCGCCACACTTCAGCGATTAAATACAATATCTATATATATGCATACGTATGTATGCATGTATATGTGTATGTGTGTATATATATACACACACACACACACACACACACACACATATATATATATATATATATATATAAAATACATACATACACTCACATATATACATTTATACATGCATATACATACATATATATATATATATGTATATATATATATGCATATATATATATATATATATACTTATATGTATACATATATATACATATATACACACACACATATATATACACACATTTATACATACATGTACATACAAAAGTATATATATACATTATATATATATCATATATAATATATAATATATATATATATATATATATATATATATATATATATATATATATATATATAAGCAGAGATACATATAAACACACAAGCACATATGATTTCCTAAGTACACACTCACGTGCGCGGATGTACGTGAATGAGTGTGTGTGAAAGTGTGAGTAAGTATGTGTGTGTTTGTGTGTGTGTAACCGATTGAATTAGTTATTTTCTATCATTCCTTCCCTTTGTTTAAGAATTTTTTCTTATTTCTTCGCTGCTATCTGCTGGCAAAAACTATTAGTTATAGATTAAAAATAAAAATAAAAGGTAGCGTAAACATGTACGAGTTTATATATGTGCATATATTTCGTATACACACACACACACACACACACGCATATATATCTATATACGCGTATGTTTGTATATATATATATATATATATATATATATATATATATATATATATATATATATATATATATATATATATATATATATATATATATATGTATATATATATATATATATATATATATATATATATATATATATATATATATATATATATATATCCGTCAATGCACATATATAAGGTAACGCTATTTCTCGGGCGAAATTTAATTAATTTTTCTACGCAACCAACACACTCACACACGCAAACACACACATATGCATATGCATATGTAAATGTATATATATATATATATATATATATATATATATATATATATATATATATATATATATACAAACACACACATAAATACACATACACGCTAACGCACACGCGCAAACAGCCACACACACCCACACACACACACAAACACACGTGTGTATATATATATATATATATATATATATATATATGTGTGTGTGTGTGTGTGTGTGTACATAAATGACTTTCTATATTACACACTATTTTTTTTTATTACTGTTTGTTTTGCGTGTCTCCGATTCCATCTTTCTGCTCTCTGCCCAGGAAGATATAAGAATGAATGAAAGAGATATACAACACATATAAAAACAACAAGTGCTAGAATGAAATAACCTGTTTAAATATGTATTACGATGTTTATTTATTGTTTTGCTTTCTATTTGTATATTTTATCGAATTGATTTGGCGATTGGCTTAATTTTTGCCTTTTATTTCCTTCTTTGAACACAAAGACAAAAAAATAATGATAAATAATAATAAATAACAACACTAATAATAATAATAATAATAATAATAATAATAATAATAATAATAATAATAATAATAATAATAATAAGAAGAAGAAGAAGAAGAAGAAAGATAAAGATGTCCAGATTGAAATGTCGATTCACTTATGTAACACTTTCACACATATACACGCGAACAAACATACGAACGTGTATTTGTGAGTATATATATATATATATATATATATATATATATATATATATATATATATATATATATATATATATATACGTGCACACACACACACACACACACACACACACACACACACACATATATGCATACATATAGATATATAAAAAAATGTTTATTTATATGTACACACACATATATATATATACATGTATGTATGTATATACATGTATATGATATATATATATATATATATATATAAATATATGGAGAGAGAGAGAGATAAAGACAGATAGATACGTAAATATAAGTAAATGTATATATGTATATGCAAAGGTGTGTGTGTATGCATTGCTATCTATCTATCTATCTATCTATCTATCTATCTATCTATCTATCTATCTATCTATCTTTCCATCTATCTATCTAATATAATATATATATATATATGTATGTGTGTGTGTGTGTGTGTGTGTGTGTGTGTGTGTGTGTGTATGTTTGCTTCTCTGTACAAGTGTATATACATGTGTACATATAAGGATAAGCAAACGTACATGTGGGTATATATTGTTGTATATAAAATAACGAGTATATACAATTCGTCGTGTAGGTTCAGTGTTGAAAACAAGAAAAGTTTGTGACAATTTTCCCTCCTGATATGGTGAAGTCAATAAAAAACAAAATTCCTATCTGAACATACACCCGCAGAGAGGGATATAAACACACACGGACACAGAATATGACACACACACATACGAAAGTACGCACGCACGCGCGCGCGCATATAGATAATTCCCCCCCCCCCCCAAAGTTTTCTTTCCAGAATGTTTTAATATTTTAAGAGCTGTTGCTATTATTACTGTGCAATATTATCTGCTCCTCCCACAAACCAAAAGGTAGTCTCTTATATCAATGAACACACCTGTGCGCGCACGCGAGTGCTCGACACCGTACACACACACACACACACACACACACACACACACAACTATGGAAGGCGTCTCGTTATGCCTATATACCTACATACACACATATACATTCATGATTATATATATATATATATATATATATATATATATATATATATATATATATATAGGTGTATGTATGTATGTATATATACAATTAAAGCAAGGCAAATATACAATATGATGACTTCAGATATTTGCCTTGCCGTAATGTTTGACGTCCTGTTTAACTACACTATATATATATATATATGTATGTATTTATAGACATATATATATATATATATATATATATATATATATATATATGATAATAATATTAGTGATAAAAATCCAAATTTACAGGGAAAAATTCAACTTAATTTCATTTATCAAAATTAAAATTAAATTGAATTTCACAAAATATAATATATAACTATATAATTTATACGCACACACACACACATGTATATACGCACGCACACATACATATATATATATATATATATACATATATATATATATATATACATATATATATATATATATGTGTGATTTGCCTGCGTGTTTATGTTAATTTGCATACATGGACGCCCACGCACGTATATTGGTTGAAAATTCTGGTACAAAGCCAACAGTTTTGGTTGTGAACGGGGGGGGGGCGGGCGGGCGGGGGGTAAGTCGATTACATTGACCCAGTGTTTCGCTGGTACTTATTTTATCGTCCACGAAATGATGAAAGGCAAAGTCGACCTCAGTGGAAATTGAACTCAGAACGTAAATGACGTGTGAAATTCTGGCAAGCCTTTTGCCCGGCGTTGTAACGATGTTGCCAGCTGACCGTCTTGCCCGGCATATACACTAGCATACATGTATATATACGTACAAACGCGTGTGTGTTTGTGTGGGCACTTGTATATGTGATACACGTGTATTTATATGAGAACACTCAGCACACAGTAGTTGTACATACACACACAGACAGACACACATACACACGTAGGCATGTATGTGTGTTTTATAAACAAGCGTGTACACGAATGTGAGTTGTAGTGTTCTGTTTCACGGACTTTTAACCGCATAGAATTTACAAGAACATGTAGGTACTCCCTGAAAAGAATACGTAGATGAATTAGCTGATCACGTGATTTCGCCTTGCCCGGGCTCACCAATAGTCGACGTGCTGTAGCGATATAACAACTGAACCTCACTGTCAACAATATATAGAATCTCAATGTCTTTTGAGGCACTGATGTCGGGAATAACCAGCAGAGTAATTGAATAATAATTAAAAGCTATAGAAAGCAGTAATGATAACAACAAGCTAATCTTCATCTCCAACTTAAAGTGGATGTTGTGTTAGGAAAACGAATACTGCGTTATTTACTTAGAGAGGATTTTTCATACAGGCGCATGGTGCATAAAGGCACTCGTGTTCCTATCGTTGGCAAACGAGAATCGTCTCCTACGGGCACCAGAACTGCCAGATCACGTGATTTCACCTGCCAAAGTCTGCATACATTCGTTAGACCTATAAATAGCAGCCGTATCTCTTCCAAACAACACCATTATGTCATTTTAATTTTACTTTAGAATGAACCACCTTCGAATATAGACTTACTGGATCAAAGTTGAGCCGGGGCTATGACAATAATATAACAATGTCAAATATAAAAATTGTAATACAAAAAGAAAAAATGTAAGAATTCATAAAAATACTCCTGTTTAAGATATTACCATTGATTTATTTCACATTAGGAATCTTGCAAAACGAATTGATAAACGTAGCATTCGTTTATTCTTTGATAGATTTCACGCACTAAGCTGTGCCGCAACTGAATTGCTCGGATTCAAGGAATTTAAAACTGATCCGAACAGCCTGAGATCAATTTCACCTTGATTCCCGACCAATTGTTTCCGGATTCAGTCCCACTGCGTGGAGCCTTGAGCAAGTGTCTCCAACAATAGCCTCAGGCCGACCAAAGTCTTGTGAGTAGACTTGGTAGACGGAAACTGAAAAAGTCTCATTATATATATATACTAGTGTTGGTGTCCTTACGTCCCGTAACCTTGCGGTTCGGCAAAACAGACCGATAGGATAAATACTGGAGTCGATTCATGTCTAATGACTGAAACAAGAAAAACAAAAATGTTCTGTTGTAGAAAATTAACAAGTTACAGGAATATCTTAGTTCTTCCCTTGAGAAGGTCGGAATTTCTGTTTTACAACTATTCCGTTTTTTTTTTTTTTTCCTATTAACCTTTCCTAACTTCATAAAATTATTATTACCGCCTTTCATTTCATAGCATTGATCACAAATTCGAAGATTGCTTTTTTGAAAGCTCTATCGACGTTCCATACTTTGTTTTGGTCAAAAGAATATTTTAAACTCCACCGTCTTAGTTTAGATCTGAACTAAGCTGAGAAAGTTTTATTTTACTTATATCATGGTCGTTTGTGATTACGTATTTGTAAACTTTTTGCGAGTGAGGAAGGAAATGAATGTAAAATTTTGAGCCATCTCCGCCCCAAAAGAAAGAAAAAGAAAAGACACGTAAACATGACGTATTAAATATTCATTATAGACTTGAAAGCAGTTTTAAAGATACTGTTTAAACATAGAGGAGGGTTGTTAAATATACCGTTTGCTTGCATTAAGTTCATTGAAGTCAACAGATATTCAAGGTAACGGTAGTTTTTAATAAGTTATAACGAGTTAACTCTTTTGGTACGATGTATATTTCTCTAGCAATCATTCAATAACTCATTCATTACACACACACACACACACACACGCACACACACATGATCAGTTAGCTCACTTTGCAATCCTAGAAGCGCAGTTTCGATCCAAGAACTTGGTTTCTTGAGTAGTATGTCTGTCTATGAGCAATTAGTTTACTGAATGGAATAGAAATTACAAAAAAAGGGTGAAAAGAAAAATAGCACTTCGTGGCAAACAGTGGAGCTTTTACGGGTTGGTCCGATCTGCTGGAAACAGCAGCTAAGTTTCCCTGAAAGTCACACCTTACTTTCGTTAACAAAAAGGAAGAACAGTATTATTGGATAATACTGTCCTAGATAAACTGTTTCTGAATAAAAGAAAATATTGTCACGACAAAACACGATTGATTGTCTGCCCGAACAGGATTTGATCCGGGGCTAAACACCGACAGCAAGATCATAGCTCTATCATGAAAGATTTAATTGTTTAATATTAATTGCGCCCAAACCGGTGGGAGACTTAACTCTAATTTAGTTAATGACACACAAAGCAAGCAGGGATGTATTGCGTTACGTGGAAATGATAAAAAGCGCGGCTTCTTATATTTAGTCCAGCATCTGCAATAGTTCTAGTTCACTGCAAAACAACGCACGATTTGCGGCAGTTTAATAACTGCAGTAATTAATAATTAAGCTAAATATTTCAAACAATAATTTTAATAAAACATAACAAGAATTTAATCAAGTAAAATGCAGTGGGTTAGGTTTGCCGAAAATCACCTTTCAGCGCCGTCGTTGGAAACTTGTTTGTTCGGCCTGTTATATTTTCTGAATTATTAGCAACCGAAGAAGGCGGCGAACTAGAGAATTGTTCGTTTTTTTTTCCGGGAAAATGATTATCGGTATTTCGTTCGTCTTTATGTTCAGAGTTCAAGTCCCGTCGAGGTCGACTTTGCTTTTTCCTCCTTTTCGGGTCGATAAAATAAGTACCAGTTGAGCACTGGAATCATTACTGACTTTGCCCGTCACTCCAACTTCCTTGCCTTCAGCTGAATAAGGAATTGCATCTGTTATTGAGCTAAGCTTCACCAATGCATTTATTTCGAAGTCTTATGGAGGCGAGGCATCGACGATTATGGCACAGTGAATAATGATCGCTAGTTGTCTATTGAGTTCAATTGTCTTACTGCTACCAACGCTCGTATTAATATTCATTTCTTTATTGTCCACAAGGGGTGAAACATAGAGGGGACAAACAAAGGTATTAAGTTGATTACATCGACCCCAGTGCGTAACTGGTATTTTAATTTATCGACCCCGAAAGCACGAAAGGCAAAGTCGACCTCGGCGGAATTTGAACTCAGAACGTAACGGTAGACGAAATGCCTCTAATCAGTTCGCCCAGCGGGATAACGATTCTTATTTCTTTATTGCCCACAAGGAGCTAAACACAGAGGGGACAAACAAGGACAGACAAACGGATTAAGTCGATTATATCGACCCCAGTGCGTAACTGGTACTTATTTAATCGACCTCGAAAGGATGAAAGGCAAAGTCGACCGCGGCGGAATTTGAACTCAAAACGTAACGGCAGACGAAATGCCGCTAAGCATTTCACCCGGCGTGCTAACGTTTCTGCCAGCTCGCGGCCCTGCACCCGCAGACATATTTTCTAGAAACGAACCTTTTACGGCTTCTGCCTAAAATTTGACACCGTATCAACCTCGCTAAGTAAAGGCTATGTTCAACAATCACTGCACTTCTTAATAACTGGAAAATAGTAAGCAATACAATTAATAATAATTTCACAGTAATTATATTTGAAGAAAGTCAAATCATTAGAACGCTTATTTGCATAATTATTTTCATAATTGTTATTAATAGTTTTCCTCGTTTTCATTTCATTGCAAAAGGAAAATGAAATAAAATACATTGTTTCATGTTATTGTTGCTCTTTTGTCGAGGGAAATTGTTGCAATATTTGCTATTACAGTTCTTCTTCTTCTTCTTCTTCTTCTTCTTCTTCTTCTTCTTTCTGTTGTTCTCTGTGGTCTTTCGTTTTGGTAACGTTGCGCTGTACAGTCAGCCAAGGCTGTAAAAACGATGGTAAAGCTTATTCTGTTATTGTAATTAACTTAAAAGAATGATCCATATATATATATATATATATATATATATATATATATATATATATATATATATATGTATATATAAACAAAAAGATAAAGAGAGCAAAGGTAAGGTTGGAGAAGTATTTTATGGGAAGATCCAGTACTTCCCTTCATCGGAGACAGAAAAAATAAAGTAATCTATTATTATATCCATAGGCGGATATTTTTAGTATGAAGTGGTAATGAGTGGGATGTGCTGAAAAAAGAGAGAACAGTACTTTGGTTAAATCCAATACCCTCGTCAACCTTATATATATATATAAAAACAATACACGCACCTCCACCCAGATAACATGAAAAGTAGCCGAAGAAAAGAAACTACAATAGCAACATTCATAGCAACAACAGCAATGACATCAATAGTAATAATAATAATAATAATAATAATAATAATAATAATAATAATAATAATAATAATAATAATAATAATAATAATAATAATAATAATAATAATAATAATAATAATGATAATCTTCATCAGCAATAGAAATATAACAAAAAAAACAAACAAACAAAAAAACAAAAATAAAAGACAGCGACAGTAACTAACGAAGACAATAATTTCTAGAAGAAATGTAGTTCTTTTTCCAGGGATCTAAATTATTTACAATTTTGTCAAAGAATAACTGTTAATCTCGAAATGGTTGTACAGAAGATAGCGAATATAAATGCATTTGGTAAACATCTGTCTGCTAAAAACGCTATGTTCACAACTTCTCTTTCAACAGACAGTTATTAGTGTGTGTTGTTGCTATTGCTGTTGCTGTTTTTATTGTCCTTATAAACAGAAAACCTGACTTGTTCAGGCGTTTAAAAAGCCATCTTTCATCCTCTTACTTTTATTCTCCTTCATTTTATTGGTGTACGTTTATTCTTTATAATTATTTTTATTATTTATTTTTTTATGAGAGTTGTTTTATTTTTTTGTGGATTTTTGTCTTTTTTTCCTCCATCTGTACTTCGTGAATTTCACTCACATTTTTTTCTTTTTTTTTTTTGCCCTCATACATTCATGTCTACATGGTTTTCTTGTGTTCCTCTGTTCATATCTTGTACGTCTCTGATTCACAATTTCTTACTATGTTCTTCTCTCCCTCATTCACTCTCTCTCTTTTACTATCAATCTCTCCCCATTTCTAAATTTCTCATATATATATATATATACAAATATGTACATACATATTTATAAATGTATATAATATGTGTATACACATATGTATGCACATATGTATATACATTAAATACGGACATAAATACTTTCGTGCTTACACATATACATATAAATATGCAAACATATATTTTGCCTCTCATTTTCCATTTCTTTTTATCAAACTGAATCTAGTTCAAGCATATATGTTTTTTCTTTTCTTCTTCGTTGTTGTAATTCAGAAGGTAAAGAATTGGTACCACATATTTGATGTTTTTAATTATTCACGTCACCTGGCGGAAGTAAATCTTTATATAATGTACAGGTATTTTATTTGACATAAATGCAATTTTCCTGGAGTTGGTATCTCACCATACACGCTCTGTAAAAGCGTATTGACGAGCCGAAGTAAGTCGATTATGCAAATCTATGATACGGAGAGGAATATAATTCCATTTGTTTGGTGAATTATTTATTTTTCAAGTGTATGAATTTCATATAAACTCATAAAAATTCCCTTGCAGAGATGTTCGGACGGAATTTTTAAAAAAATACTTATTAGGTATATCCTGAGGAGCAGCGTAGCAGATATGGTAAGTGAATTGGACTAAATGTCCAACAATATCCAGCTTCCCCCTTCAGCCTTCTGGATAATGAGTTATCCTGGTCAGTTTTAGCTTTAAACGCTATAAATCCATTGGCCCAAATCTTTTAGTTTATGTATCTGTAATCAGCGTCATCGCTTAGCTTTACAATTCTGCTAAACTGTTTTTCAGTCAGGAAGGAAACGTCATCAACAACTTTATTCCTTCTAAAGATAAGAATACTTAATATGATATATCGTTGATGACTCAAGTACCCACTCATTTTATAATCTCTGCAAAGAAGATTTTGAAGATGTGTTTTAAATATAAGCAGCATCTTTAGTTTAAATGTGTTATTTCTAAGGAAACCAGGCCCTCTAAACATCCAGCATTCTCATAAAGGTTGTTTGGCATTTACAACACCCAAGTGAGCACTACCTTCTCGGTTAAAAATCACTGCGTTACTTTAGATCGCACCCTTCTGGTTTAAGAACACATGGGACGATATAGGGCTAAATATACTATACCCGAAAAAACAAAAACAACGGGAGTATCACAACTTGAATGATTTTTGGTCAGAGGACTACGTAAACAGAGATGACCTGTGGTTAAATAACAGTTTCCGGTGATATAAGAATTTTCAGGTCTGAGATTACAAGTCTACATTTCAAACGTTAGATTTTTTTAAACCCATATTAACCCACTGTCCTCGTGTGTGGACAGTTGTATTTGATTTATTTACTGCAATAAAGGTTAACTGGACGCTTCCGTATGTTTGTTATCCTTATTTATATAACTACCCTCAAAATTTCGACAGGGTTAACCTAGGTTAAAATGGATCAAAGAAAAAATATTATTGTACGACATTCCATTCAGTCTATCATTTGATAGTGTGGTAACTGTAGCTTAGTTGTTGCATTTATCAAACGTTTCCTTTGGAAATATCTGGTCTGAGTTCAAATGTGAAA
This sequence comes from Octopus bimaculoides, assembly GCF_046866305.1. Taxonomy (NCBI): domain Eukaryota; kingdom Metazoa; phylum Mollusca; class Cephalopoda; order Octopoda; family Octopodidae; genus Octopus; species Octopus bimaculoides. The sequence continues at coordinate 60,466,968 of NC_142940.1, forward strand.
TAACATAAGTGACTATTTTAGAGTATCGAACAACTAGCCAGCTATTGGATGGCTTGGAATATTACATCCAATACCCCTTGCGGAAGGTTTAATAGGTACAAATAGCAGAGTTTAAAAATCTACCAAATCTTTTATTATCCTTGAATCGTAGCATTAACAAAGAGAGAAGAAGAATGAATTTTTACAAGATGGCTTTCTCAAGGTTCAGCAAAATTTAAGTTACTGCGGCCATCCAAATATTCGGTAGATTATTCGACGCACAAAGACAGAAATATGCAGGTTTTCAGTTTACGATTATAAGATGTGAGCATGCACACACTAACATACACACATGCACACACGCACGCATTCATATCTCCTTGCTCTCTTCTATCTCTTTCTCTGTGTGTTGTATATATGTAGGTGGGTGTGAATGTACGTTTTATATGCATACATGCATATATATATATACATACATGCATATATATATATATATATATATATATATATATATATATATATATATATTTGTGTATATATATATATATATATATATATATATATATATATGTATATGTGCGTGTGTGTATGTATATTCTTCGAGAAGAGATAGTAGAGGTAGAAAATTAATCTGATTCCCAATTATCGATTTTTTTTTAACAATTACGTAGTTAATTCTGACTTTTTCTTTTTTACCTTTTTTCTTTTTCAAAATATGTGGTTAATTTTATTTCTGAAGTGATAATTGCAGTAATTGCTTTTCTGTGACTGGCAATGTAAACAGCAAGAATTACTAAAAAGTAAAACGAAATAAAGTAGAACCGTTCCAACAATTACAACTAGAAAAATGCGAGCCCGACTAATAACCACAACAACAGAAACAGCAACGATACTGAAAATTAACGGCAGTTTGTGACATTATTTTTGCAGACATCCTGGTGTTGTTTTGCAGATTTAAATGATACTGAACGCATACATTCGTGACACATGGTGCTGGTTTGATGTGTTGAAAATCCATGGCATGCTGGGATTTAATGTGAATTTGTTAATCAAAAGTAGAAGACGCCAAAACAACCGACAGCAAACGAGAATAATGAAATAATAATAATAAAAAAACAATACACTACAGTAGTAACATAGTGGAGATTTAATTCATTTCGTGTATGAAAAATTGAAATAATAATGAGAATTTCTATCAAAGGAACAAGGAACCTTTTTTTTTTTTGTTCGAGAAAATTGTCGATTAAATCACTTTTAGTATTTGACTACTACTAATTTTATCGACCCCCGGAACAAGAAAATACTATTTACTTCGACGAAATTTCAACATAGAGAAACGAAAGCTAAAACGAATTGCTTCAATACATTATTCTGTTCATCGCTTTACCGTAGCTCTCAATCCAACAATTTCTTCTTCTTCTTCTTCTTCTTCTTCTTCTTCTTCTTCTTCTTCTTCTTCTTCTTCTTCTTCTTCTTCTTCTTCTTCTTCTTCTTCTTCTTCTTCTTCTTCTTCTTCTTCTTCTTCTTCTTCTTCTTCTTATTATTATTATCATTATTATTATTATTATTATTATTATTATTGAGTGAGAGAGCAACGCATGTCATCAAAGTGACACTGGGGTACAAATATACGAAGCCCAACATACCTCATCGCAGTCGATGAAAAAGTAGCGGTTGAGTGCTGAGAGCGATGTAATCAGCTGAACCCATCTTCCAAAATTTAGGTCCTGTACCTATAATAGAAAAGATCCTTATTATTATTTTGGCTTTGTATCAGCAAGATGCTCCCTGCTCCGTCCGCTCTCAGCTTTATTCTTTTTTTCAACTGTTTTCGAGGGGCACTACTGTCAAAGGTTTGTACTCTGAAGGTACAGAACTGACCCGGAGTTACCATATATTGTAAAACTTTCAGGATTTGTTTCTAAGTAGCCACTGGGGATTTCGCTTATCCTTGTTCTCACTATTTACACACCAGGGATCCCCTCCATGTTCTGCACCTACATGTATATACATGTATATACATGTATATACATGTATCATTACGTCGATCTGGATAAAGTGGGAATATTGAAGTTTCGAATGAAAATCTTTGCACAAAAATATCATTTCGCTAATATAGATGCAGTCATAGCTTTGAGCTAAGAAGTTGGCCTCGCAATCACATGGTTCCGGTTTCAGTCCCATTTCATGGAAACTTGGACAGGTGTCTTGTGATATAGCCACCGGCCAACTAAACTCTCGTGAGTGGATTTGGTAGACGAAAACTGAAAGAGGCCTGTCGTATATGTGTGTGTGTGTGTGTGTTTGCGTGTGTCTATGTCTGAGTTTCTCCCTCACTACAGCTTGGCAACCGGTGTTGGTTTGATTAAGTTCCCGTATCTTAGCGGTCCGGCAAAAGCTCTCGATAGGATAAGTATCAGGCTCTATAAGAAAAGCACATGGGTCGATTTGCATGAAAAATATTCCCTCAAGAGAGTGCGCCCGCATGGACGCAGTCTAATGAATGAAACAAGTAAAAGATAAAATATAAATGATGCTCCATCCATAGATTCTTCAGACTTATTTCATTGATGAAGACCATCGCCAGAGTTCTTCAATTTTTATTTACTGATTCCTCTCATAATTATTCTGGAATGGCCTGACAGTCTTTCATTTATATCATTATACGCCTTTCTCTATGTTCCCAAAGTTGGTAGAACTGTTAGAGTGTCAGGGTGAGTGAGAATGTTTTACATTTCTTATTCCGATTCGTTAAATTCCAAGTTCAAATACCGCTGAGATTAAATTCGTCGTCGTTTTTGTCGACAAATTGCGGGCGACAGGTTCGATATAAATAAAGTGCCAGAAAAGTACAGGCGTCGTTATTATCTATCAATCTCAATCAAAATTGCTAAACTTCTGTTTAAATAGGAAACATTCTTACCTTCAAGTTTCTTTTCGTGTTCTCATGATTGTTGCAGTTGTGAGCGTTGAATTAGTATTCATTGAGTAGATTTATGATCAACAGCATTCCAAACGTAGCCATCATGTCTTTTCATGAATATGAATATATTTATATATTTATATTGATAGAAAGGACAACAAAAGAAAGAAAGAGACCTCGATATTATGTAAATATAGGAATTTTATCATGGCTACCGAATAAGTGTCACATATGTTTACAGATATATATATACATACATACATATATATATATATATATATATATATATATAAAATATTCCCCTGTTCTTGTTTAGTAAAGAGCTTATTCTGTGATTTAAGGTTGATTGTTGCTGCTATTTCTAGCAGGTTGGCCTGTTCTGTTTCTCTAACCATTTACTAAAATCAACATTAAACTGCTTTTAGTTTAACACGATGCATTAACAATCGAAAATTAAACTGAAATGAAATGAGTGCGGGTAACCTCGGTAAGAGAGGCTGAATTGCATTGCTTTTTGTTTTGTTTTTGCGGATGTGGGTTATATTCTTGCGTTCCAAATATTTATAAATGGCGTAGACGTAGTAAAGAAAAGCGAAATAATAAGCACAAAATGCCAAATGAATAACAATTAAAATAATAATTAAATATTTAAAGATCTGCGTGAAGACTAGTAATTTGAACAACAATGATTAACTGCATAAGAAATTTACCAAATTTACAAAATTGAGTAAGGAAAATTAATTTTTTTTCCAGCTCTATGAAATTTACCCTGCTCCTCCATCAAAAAAGTTAACAACAATAAGAATAATGTTTTAGGGGATAATTTCGAAGGAAAACATATCAAATGGATGAGTAAAATCTCTCTCTCTCTCTCTCTCTCTCTCTCTCTCTCTCTCTATATATATATATATATATATATATATATATAAATATAAATGGTGGGTGGGGCATCGTTTCCCATTCAAACTGCTCCAGCTTTTGGAATGTCATCTTCGCTGTATGTGGCCGAGCATTATACTGATAGAAGAACACCTTTCTAGAAGTCTTTTGGGGTCTCCTTATCTGATGGAAGGGAAAGAAGAAAGAAACCCAGATTAACGATCTATGTCCAGACAAGGGACTTGGTCTGAATGTTTTGCAGGTTCAGCTAATGGAAGACAATGGAAGTTTAGTGGCCTTAACCTAGATGACGGATTGTAGAGTGCATCTGACGAGCTCCTACCACATTCCACCACCCCCATTTCACTGACATGGCTCTGATGACCTGCAATATGTGACAGAAAACCCTTCAATAAAATTTTGTGTAGTGGAATCGAACCTGGAAACTAGACTCTTAAGCACTCAACCATACCTGATCTGTAAGTAGCTTAATTTATTTCAGTGTAAATATTTTTTCTAATTTTAAACTTTTCTGTTTCTACAGAAACGGAAATTTCGCTGTAGGAATGGTTCTCTTTCCCACATGTCATGTTAATTATTTTAAATGGCCAAGAAAATGTTTGTCGTATAGGTTAATTAGAAACATTTCAATTTTCATATCTTAATCGCTTGCTAATTAACCTCTGTTGGTCACCACAATCAGTTTATATTCTACATTGCCTGGAAAATATACCTGTACGGTTAGTAGAATTGTTTTTATCGTTGTCGTCGTCGTCGTCGTCGTCGTTGTCCTCCTCCTCCTCCTCCTCCTCCTCCTCCTCCTCCTCCTCCTCCTCCTCCTCCTCATCATCATCATCATCATCATCATCATCATCATCATTGGCTTTTTACAAGCAGAATTCAAATTCCTGCGACGCCGACTTTGCCTCTCAAACAATTGAGATCGATAAAACAAATGCTAGATGAGTACTGGGGGTGATGTAATTATCTTGAAACTCCTGCTAAGTTTTTTGGCCCTGTGCGGAAACTTTGAAAGCAATTTTATTATTACTATTAAGAAAGTAGTGAGCTAGCAGAACCGTTAGGGTGATGGACATAAGTGCTTAGCGCCATGCTTTCCGGCGCTTTTCGTTTTGAGCTCAAATTCCGTCAAGGTCGAAATTGCTGTTCATCGTATCAGGGTCCATAAAACATGAACCATTCGGGTAAGGGTCAATATGATGGCCTTGTGTCAAAATTTGAAACGATTAATATGGTCCTTTTTGGTGTGGCTGTCATTGCTGTTGTTCTTGCTGTCGCCAATGGTCAATTTGGCCCCATCACCACTAGATTGTTATCTTCCCTTTCTGTGATTACGAGTGCGAATGAGTGTGTACGCATAGGAGAATGTGAGGCTGTGGCCCCAACTTTTAAAGATTTTATTCAGCCCACCCTATTACGCTTTCGCCCTACTTTTCGTCATTCCACTGATGGCATTGAATAATTTGGATAACGGAGTTATGTATCGATTTCAAATGTTGGCATTTGAACAACCTTACATCATAATTCATATATTTTTGCCAAAATGCGGATCCTTGTGAGGTGATAAGAATATATAATTTTCTATAAACAATGTGTACCTCTGTAAGTTGATTTGTCGAAACTTGCGTATGTTTAATAAACACATATATTAATATATATGTCAGTAAGTATGTATGTATGTATGTATGCATGTATTGTATGCGTGTATGTATATATGTATGTATGTAAGAAGGCATGCATGTATGTATGTATGAATGTATGTATATATGCATGCATGTATGTATGCATTTATGTATGTATGTATGTATGTATGTATGTATGCGTGTATCTCAACATGAAACCACTGTTAGTCTGATTAAGCCACGAATAAAGAGTACTTATCCTTCAATGCATTGTCCAGCACTCCTTCTCACGGTTCAATATTAACGTGTGTGCGTATATATATATATATGTGTGTGTGTGTGTGTGCGTGTGTGTGTGTGTGTGTGTGTGTTACTTCATGCATATATATATTCATGCATATATATCACATATATATATATATGTGTGTTTAATATATGTGTGTGTTCATGTATATATGTGTGTGTGTGCGTGTGTGTTTATGTGTATGAATTTATAGGATACTTGCGTACCTTTTTTGAGTACAGCAGTTTTGCAGATATAGTAATGTGCCTCATGGCATATGTGCCACCACTCAAGGATTATATTTTCAAATATCGCAGAGTTAACACACGATTCGTGTATGTAGATAATACGTGTTATTGTATGTTAATATCTGTATGTATGCCTATAACTGTATTGTCTATATTATCTCTAGTGTGTGTGTACATATATATTTGTGTGTGAGCGTGAGAAGAGAGAGAGTGTGTGCGTGTGCGAGAGAGAATGTGTGTGTGTGTGTGTGTGTGGATATCTGTATGCGGGCGTATGTGTGAGCGTGTGGAGGCCTCTGTGTACGTGAGCTTATGGATGTAGCTGGGCGTGGGGACCTGATAATCAGTAGAAAAACAACTGAAGTGATATCTATGAGAGAAATTATCAAACATACATTATAACTAGATATTTCGAATTCCCTGTAGGGTATCGTTAGCCTTCGTCTATCTAGAGGGGGGTAAGGATCGATAAATACATAAGTGCTATGAGGATGGCATGTACAGCAGAGTGTCAGTGGCGGTGGAGGGTGGAACGATGTGCACCAAGTGCTGTTGTGGGAGTTCGCTTCCGTTTGTAGGGTGTGGTGTTGCTATCGGGAGGACTTATCTTCACTGATCTCCCTGATGATATAGACAACTGAACAAAGACGGGAGCCCTAATGAAAAGGTTAGCTATAATATCCGAGTTATTTGATGACATCTTGCCAAAAGACATCCTGGAAACACAGCCGATCTGGTGCCAAATCTATGGATTTTCTATGGATCTTGACTCGTTCAACTGAGAAGGGAATTCTCTGGTCACTCTTGACGATGATTTACATTAAAATTGAACATTTTCTTCTGTATATAATTACATACAAAATTATATGTATATATATATATATATATATATATATATATATATATATATATATATATATATATATATATATATATATATATATATATATATATACGTACATATATGGGTGTGTTTGTATATTTTAATTTACTTATATATCATATATATTATAGTGAGCATATTTACATTATGTATCAAACATAATTGGACTCCCACACCACCGTGCATACAAACAAACCCACAAGCACAAACACACACCATTCAAAGCTGAGTTGGCTTGGAGTGTTACTCCGAGTGGCGAATTAGCCAAGTTCCTTTTTGAATAAATTTTATTTCACCTTCTTTAAAAGTAGGTAATTCTTTCCTTGCCTTAATTGCGCTGCATGATAACGCCAAATCACCACCTATTCACACACATGCATACACATACTACATATGCAAATAAATTTGTATCCACACACATACATACACACACACACGTTTCAAATAAAATGGCATACCTCGGAATACTGTAATGCATCAAATATTTATTAGATGCTATTCTATTTGAAACGTATGTAGCAGATTAAATCATGAACAATGTTCATACTTTTGTATTTTTTCTATTATGCTCTATGAGTATATACTGCACATATATATGCACAAATGTTTATGTGTGTGTGTGTGTGTGTGTGTATAGAAGCATATATACTGTATGTTTGCTTTCGAGTTACTAGGAATACTTTTATTCATATAATTTTCAAAGTTTTGCTCCGACAGAGAGAAGAGGATATGGAAGAAATTAGCCATAAAAACCGAAGGCATATATGTGTGTGTGTGTGTGTGTGCGTGTGTGCGTGCGTGCGTTTATATAAATGGTGGCACTCCGTCAGTTACGACGACGAGGGCTCCATTTGATCCGATCACAGGAACAGCCAGCTCGTGAAATTAACGTGAAACTGGCTGAGCAATCCACAGACAAGTGTACCCTTAACGTAATTCTTAGGGTGATTCAGCGTGACAAGGCTGGCCCTTTGAAATGCAGGTACAACAGAAACAGGAAGAAAGAGTGAGAGATAATTGTGCTGAAAGAATGCAGCAGGGTTCGCCACCACGTGGAGCTTTAGGTGTTTTCACCTAATAAAAACTCAGAACGCCCGGTCTGGGAATCGAAACCGCGATCCTACGAACGCAAGTCCGCTGTCCTAACCACTGGGCCATTGCACCTCCACTCGTTTATATAAACTTATACGTACGCACGTATATATCGACATACGCACAGATATTTATATTTATATCCGTGCGTGTGTGTTTAAATAAACCAGCAAAATAACTACCTGTTCTAACGCGATTGAAATACCAAAATGGTCGCATATGTAGGTGTGTAACGAGTATGGACGAGGTGGTAAGAAGAGGGCCGTTGATAGCTTTGGATGCCGGGTATGTAAGGAGTGTTGTTGTTGTTGTTGTTGTTGCTGATGATGCTGGTTGGCGTAGGGGTGTTGTATTGTTGTTTGTTTTCTGTGCAACAAGCAACCACACATTAAAAATGTATCTTAATTTTCACAAGAGCTTTTAACGCACCGGGGGTGGCAGAAAAATGTTTAGAAGCGGGAATATAACAAGCATTGATATTGTTAGAAAGCATCGAATAATTATTGCTTGAAATATAATGAAAAATAAATAAATAAACAAATAAAAATTCTACTCCATAAAATAACTTACAAAAGCGACCATTGCTTGACTTGGAAGATGATTATGATGATGACGATGATGTTGATAATGATGATGATGATGAGGAGGATGACGACAACGACGACGAAGACGACGACGATGATGATGATGATGATGACGACGACGTTGGTGGAAGTGCTAGTAGTTCTGATTGGTAGCAGTACTGATAGTGTATTGGTCGACGACGATGACACTGATGAGGACGACGACGACGAGTTTCATGTCGTCGGCGACACTGACGATGGATGATGAGGATGTAGAAAAAGAAGAGGAGGATGTCGAAGTGGAATGTCTGTTGCTGCTCGTGTTGGTAACGACGAACAGAAGTAAAAACGAATGGAAGGTGCAGTAGCGGTGAGAGGAGAGAATTGTGAGGAGCAGGAGATAGTATGAAGAATAGTGGAGTGGAGAAGAAGTGAAGAAAACAAGAAATATGGCTGATCATTGCCATCCTTAGTCTCTGATGTGTGACCAGACACTACAGCTGATAAATCCGAAAAAAACATGACAAAACTACCACTGCCAACACCACAACACACACGCATAGAAGCATACATGCACACTCACACACAAACACACACACAGATACACACAAACACACACACAGATACACACAAACACACACACAGATACACACAAACACACACACATATGGACCTACAGATATACTCATATATGTATGTACCAATATGTACACAAATATGTGCACATTGACATACAGCCATACACACACTCATACAAGTATACACGCATACGCATGTAGAAACATATACATAAATACGTCAACATTAAAATACACACACAAGTAAGCATACACACACATGTACCTTTTATTGTTTACCTTAAGTTTTTCAGTCATTAGACTGCAGCCATGCTGGAGCAGCAGCTTGAAGTTATTTTAGTCGAATGGATCGACACCAGTACTATTTCTTAAAGCCTCATACTTATTCTGTCGAGCACTTTTTGCCGAACCGCTAAGTTATTCGGTTGTAAACAATCCAGCGCCGTTTGTCAAGCGCTGGTGGGAGCAGAGACAAACACTTCTATCTATCTATCTATCTATCTATTGGAATGTTTAGTCATTTATTTCTCATATATATATATATATATATATATATATATATATATATATATATACATAGTTTTCATCTACCAAATCCACTCACATGGCTCCGGTCGGCCTGAGGCTATACTAGTAGACACTTGTCGAAAGTGCCATGTGGTTGGGTAGTAAAATTCTTACCACACAGCCACGCCTACGCCTTTACATATAAAAATGTATTCATATACTTCTAGAGAGAATATCAATACACAAATACACACCCAGAAATGCACAAACGAACAGAAATACTTTTTTATACACACAAATCATACACGCTGATATTTGTACGTAAACATTAACCAACAGACAAACATATACAAAGTGCACACGCTAAGATATAAACATTCTTACACCCTCACATTCACAGGTGATTTGCGCATGCGTACTTACACTTTAAAACATGTACGAATGTAAATAAACACACACACACACACACACACACACACACACACAGCGAGCTATAAACAACAGAAAAAAATATATACAAAACGACACGAAACCATAAAAAAAAACAGTGGATATGAAAATATAAAGAAAATATAGAATGAAAAGGAATGGATTTTTCCGAAATGGATACAGTTCTGATGCCAATAGCACCGTTTTCTGCGAATTGAAGCTGATTTGCTAAAAGCGGTATGGCCACAGGTGTTTTATTTAGGAAAGAACGAGGGAAAAAAATGTGTCTAAAATTATGTTAGAGAGGAGAGAAGAGAGAGAGAGAGAGAGAGAGAGAGAGGGAGAGAAATTATGAGCCACACGGAAAACTTTAACATAAACTACAAGGAAAATAAATACATTAGAATGCGACTCCCACCCAATAAATACATTAACAAATGACAACAAATGATTTTATGTAACAAAAAGAAAAAAAAAAGTAAGCGAAGTCGGTGACGAAATAGCCACAACTGGAATAATATCGGCATCAAAGAATATTCTGGAAAAAAATGCAGCAACAGTAATGAGGACATGAATTATTAGTGAGACAATATGAGAGCCTCTGTATGCCGATTAGACCTGCTAGAATTAGCAACAAAATCTCCCTCATATCCCCCTGTACGCACAACACGTTGGAAAATGTGATTGTAGATATTTATCCTGTAAAATGATGAATAGTTGTGGATGGAAGTTTGAGCCGAAGAAAAGAACAACAGCATTAGCTGTAATTTCAGAACATACAATTTATCCAAAAATAGCAGCAAAATTTTCATCATGTCACACCATACAATCTTGTAAAATTGGAATTATTCATGGGATGATGTAGTTTCAAAAAATATCGATGTGATGGTCGTAAGTGAGACGTATATAAAGATGTCTAGAGGTTCAGTGATTTTCCTGGGTTGAAACAAGAACCACGAGAAAAAGAGCTGATATGGTATACGACAGCTGTCTTCGATATGTCAGAAACAGCTGTTATATCCACATCAGGTATAGCTTACCTGCTTGGATTAGGGAGAATGTTAATGATATAATCCTAGGCGGGCAATAATAATAATAATAATAATAATAATAATAATAATGATAATAATAATAATAATAATAATAATAATAATAATAAGAAGAAGAAGAAGAAGAAGAAGAAGAAGAAGAATTTGGAATATGAAAACTGTAAAGGTTGTGCCTATAATTATTGATGCATTGCGAACTGTAAGCAAAGATATAGAGTAATGGTTGAAGGAAATTGGAATAGAATGTCCTGTAGAGCTTTAACAAATAGCTTTGACTCATAGGGACAGGAAAGATTATCAGGAGGGTCTTAAGCACTTGAAAGACTATCGAAAGATTGTGGATAACTAAGATTACAGGTAGTAAACCGCTACCCACATAAATTCTACCAGGAATAAGACCGAACCTGAGTCAAATCACTAATAAATAGTGATTTATAAAGTATTGGGTTGTCCGGAAAGATCGTGCCGATATAACTGTCACATGTATACACTTCATTGCCAAGCTTAGTTTTTGCCTTTACACAAATGGATATATTGGCACGGATTCCAAATAGAAGTAATAAACACCCTAATCGAAAGAGAATGAGAAAAAATTAAATTCCTCGCTGTAAAAGGAGGACAAATGGATAAAGATATTAATGAATAAAGACAAAAAAAAGCGTTTGTTTAAAATGTATATTCAAACAAGATATGAACGAAATTATGTAAGTATACACAATGTTGTTGAATAACACCATAAATACAACATTGTATAACAACCTATCAGATAAAAATGAAGCATGCATTATAGCATGTATCAGTTTACGTATCATGAACTAAATGCCCTCATACTATATAGCAAACGAACAAGTTATGACAATAACTTCTAGGAACAAAATACAACATGCATTACAACCAATCGCAAACTAGTATGAATAATACATTGTAAAATCAGAAAAGGTAATATCCTCATCAAAACAGCACAATATTGCAAGGTGCTGCATCAACATCAAATGACTAATGCAATTTGCATTTTCAGTTGCATGCATGAAAGCTGTAAACTCTATGACTCCAACCCTACTACAATACTGAATGTGCAATTACCAAATTTTCTTGCCTGTCAGCAACAGGTCTCTAACAAAGAGCCATTACAACGCAATACACTCAATGCATCCAAACAGAATTTGCTATTACACAAAAAAATATGTCGAGAGTAAAAATAACTTATAATAGATTACCAAACCAAAGTCACCTTAGTTGGTCATGCAATTTTTATATAAAATAGTTTATGTTACTGATTGATTTATAACACAGAACAGAACGTACACAAAGTGTACCATTGCAACGCACAAAAGTTGAGATATTTCAGCTGAACTATTTTCTAATTGTTGGAAAAGACATAACGTTAAAAGTCAGAAAATTGAAGAAGAATGATTAAGAATAAAAGCAATCACGATTCTTGCCTACAAAATAATGTCAATAATATCCACAAATAAACCAGTTTCAAACTTCATGTTAAAAGATAACAATTCCTCATCTGCTTCTCTGTCTCTTTGTCTGTCTGTCTTTCTCTCTCGAACCCCTCTCTTTCCATACTGAAACACACACACACACACACACACACACACACACACACACATATATCAATCTCGAGTATAAGCAGCCGAAATTGCAAAGATAATCTGGAACTCGACTGAGGAAAGAAAACTCCGAATGACTTGCCCTTGTTTTTTCTTGTCCCTTTATTTATATCATCTGTCTGAGTTTTTTGCGTCCTTGTTCCATTTTTTGTATTCCTTTTTATATACGTATAACGGCGTACGTACACTTTGGTCTCTTATATATATATATATATATATACCTCTTCCTTTAGATCGAATACACTGTAAAAACTTTAATTAGGATTGGTGATCTTGTCATTTTCCAATGTCCAAGAATCCTAGTCATGTTCAATTACAAGATATCTTGCGGAGTTCTTCTCTAGGAAAATGTGATTCGAGGGAATTTTGCTGCTTGCTCTTTCTACCAATTCAGTAGACCTAACAGAAGCTCTCACGTTTGCTCAACATTACCCCAATTTCTGGAACTGGCGGACTAATGAGACACTGTTTCCCATTAATTTCGGTTAGAAGTATGTAAGAAAAGACATAACATTCATATTGGTGTGACGTAAAATTTGTAACATCTAACATTGTCAAGATTGCATTCTTTCAAGAAATCTAGAATATTCAAAATGTTTATTTCCACGAGGTGTTATCAATTTTATGTCCTGGCATTTGATATCTTATCAATTTATATAGTGACACTTCTTAGTTGATCGATTTTTATCCTGACATTCCACATTTTAACAATTTATATAATAACACTGCACTATATCAATTTATACATATTCCACACTCTACCAAATATATACCCCCGTCCTTTTATCAATGTATTTAATGACACGTTTCAGGTTTTCGGTTTACATAATGAAACACCGCAATTTATCATTTGATATATATATATATATATATATATATATATATATATATATATATATATATATATATATATATATATATATATATATATATATATGATTGAGATATAAGCATATTTTTCTTCCAAGTTTACGCGTGAACAAGCGTGTTAAATATAATTGTACATACATACATACATACATACATAATACATAAACACATGCATATATATATATATATATATATATATATATATATATATATATATATAAAGGACCATATATATATATATATATATATATATACGAAGACGCGTGGCTTAGTGGTTAGGGCATTCGGCTCACGATCGTGAGTTCAATTCCTGGCGAGGCGTTGTATCCTTAAGCAAAACACTTTATTTCACGTTGCCCCAATCCACTCAGCTGGCAAAAATGAGTTGTACCTGTATTACAATAACACTCCACTAGTTATCATTTTCCACCATAGTTTATCAACTCATATCTTGACACTAAATACTTCATCAATTTATGTAGTAGTAACACTCGCAGTTAATTAAGTTTTGTAATGACACTCCAAAATTTATTAATTTATCTCATGGCTATTTGAATCCTGACCCAATGAATTTTATCTTTTTATATCCTGACACTCCACAACTCATTAAAATCCGATTACCTACCTATCTATAGTTTATCCGTTGAAACGATGACATACTACAGTTTATCAATTTAAGTAATAACACTCCACAATTTATCAACTCGCCTAACAACACTCCTGAGTGTATCGATTGACGTAATGATATTTCACTGGTTGTCATTTTACGTAATGACATTCTACGATATATCTACTCATGTTAATCCCTCTCCATAGTTCATAAACTCACTCAAGGATATAGTTTATCTCTATGTCTTCATATTTCATGGCACTATATTTATCATAGGTTCTTGCCATGCTACAATGTATCATATATCTTTTATATTGATTTCTATCCAGAAAACCAATCAACATCACTAATTCTACAAACACGTCGTCGTTGCAAAAGCATTATTCATTTTTTAAATGAATCGTCAGTTCACGTATTTTGGGAACTGGGTTGACCAATTATAACTCACTCTAGTATTCAGCTAAAATATCTTTTTAAGGCAACTGTTACTGATATTTGAAGTTCAAATCTTGAAGCAGCAAATGTGTTATTGTTGTTGGCACTCCGTCGCATACGACGACGAGGGTTCCAGTTGATCCGATCAACGGAACAACCTGCTCGTGAAATTAACGTGCAAGTGGCTGAGCACTCCACACACACGTGTACTCTTAACGTAGTTCTCGGGGATATTCAGCGTGACACAGAGTGACAAGGCTGGCCCTTTTAATTACAGGCACAACAGAAACAGGAAGTAAGAGTGAGAGAAAGTTGTGGTGGAAGAGTACAGCAGGGTTCGCCACCACCCCCTGCCGGGGCCTCGTGAAGCTTTAGGTGTTTTAGCTCAATAAACACTCACAACGCCCGGTCTGGGAATCGAAACCGCGATCCTATGACCGCGACTCCGCTATCCTAACCACTGGGCCATTGCGCCTCCACTGTGTTATTGTAAAATAACATTTACAGTACCTAAAGCCTTCTGATCCACTGAACTTGAACACAATTTTTCTTTTTGATTATTAAATCACGTATATGGTTTGTTTTCTGTTGTATTTCGATATACAGAATTATTCCTATTTTCGAGGCTATTTTCCATTCTAACCGCCAGTATTGCAAAAAGTATGGCTTATCGAAATCAGATAAGAAGAGGACTTTTAGAAAAGCCAACTTTATCATTGCAATCCCTGTAGTAGTCCGTGCACAGCAATTGACAAATGGGAAACTGTTCGATAGTTCCAGCAGCTCCGCTTCTGGCAAATATTTTAATGAATCTGCTCTACGTAACTGGAGATCGAAAAATTAACAAACTACAAAAGCATTTTTTTTTAAAGGATCGAGAATATATGTTCGTAGGTGTGTGTGTGTGTGCGTGCGTGTGAGTGTGTGTGTGTGTGTGTGTACGTGCGTGAAGCTGTGCATATTCATATACATTTATATATGTATAAGTGTATATGTGGTGTAAGTAGAAATTATTGAAAATATCTGGTTAAATCTTGCAGCCACCCTGGGTGCAAAATGATGATCAATTATTCGATTGAGTTATTTTGAAATGTCTCAACAACACCGCATCTTACATAAGAAAAAAAAAACAAAAACAATTGTAGTAGTCGTAGTGATGGTGGTGGTGGTGGTGGTGGTGGGGGGGGGGTGATCGTCGTCGTCGTCGTTGTCGTCAATGATTTGTTTTCTTTATATGTACGTATAGATTGTTGGGTTTCGATAAGTGATGTGTTTGTTTTTTGTTTTTTCCCAAGTTGATTTCGTTGTACGCATTGTTTAAAAGTCACGTGAGAATCTCGCCAAAATGTCTCACGATAAATGAATTTATTACTTCTCTATGTTAAATTAAAGACTTTTATCTGTTTAGTTACATTGAAATTTATTATACTGTTTTATAATTTATTTAACAGAACTTAAAATTTAGTAGTTAAAATCCTCATGTTTATTTAGTCTATATTTATACATTTTCCTGCACCAGACGCGACGATGTCTCTTCTTTGTTTTTATTTAGTTATGATTCAATTTCAGGTTTCGTCAATACCTTCACTAAGTTGATTTATTTCGCTCGAAATTCGATCATAGAAGTTTTTACACTTAAGAGCTACCGGAGACGTTGCGTATTTTCTCTTGCGAGTAATAAACTTCACCACTCGAGGAAAAGGGAGTGGGGTTCTGCTTGATCGACTGGCCTATTAGAAATAGCAGGCAATCTCCTAAAAATTTCATCCTTCCGTCTTAGAAAAGAATAGCACAGACAAAAGATATTTACATCAAGAGTGAAATCCGTTAATCGATAAATCGATCAAGACTGATCTGGTGCTAAATACCAGCAGATTCCATAACACTTTTCTTTCCACTTCTCGCCCTTCTCCTTCTCCCTCTCTCTCACTCCACCTCTTTTTCTCCCCCTCTCTCTCTCTTTCACTCCACCTCTTTTTCTTTACCCCCCTCTCTCTCTTTCTCACTCCACCACTTCCCCCCCCTCTCTATCTCGATCTCTATGTTGTTGTATAAGGACTTGTTCCCCATTCTGAAACGTACCATAAGCAATGAGAATAGTATAATCTATTAATGTATATAATATACCATTGACAGTTTTACATCGTCTGCAATATACTTTCAATGCGAAGTTCCATACACCATTATTATTAAACACTGATATTTTGCCCTCTGGTGGTCTTCATCCCTTCTCATGAGATTTTTTTAAAGAAACCTATGCGTATTTTTTTTTGTTTAGAACCTGTGATGTTAATAACTCAAGGGAATTCATATTCGTTTTACCTGGGTTTGAACACCGAATGTATGTTTACATTATCTTTTATAAAAGAAAACAAAATGTAATTACTAAAACAGCTCCGTTGGCATACAGAGAGCAAAAGCAGGAACGTCTGAGATGCGAAACCGTGACCTGTCATTGTCAACGACTCTGTAACGACTACAACACAACATAAGTAACTACATTCATATTCCGCTAAATACATACAAGTCGCATATGTATGTTGTATGTTTAGAATAAATAAAATGTTAGCTTTAACATCCGTACGTGTTTGCATACACACACACACACACACACACACACACACATACACACACACACACACACACACACACATGCATGCATGCTTAGAATTACTCACACGGACATGCATGCATGCTTAAATGCATACATATGCACATGTATATATATATACACACATATATAGTTGCATACAAGAATACATAAGCACTAATGTGTTTGTGTGTGCGTGTTTGCATGTCTATGTATGGACAGAACTTGCTTCAGTGTTAATAAAGAATGTGAAATCAATTGTATGTGTATGAATGTATGTATACATATATATATGTGTGTGTATGTGTGTATGTATATATATATATATATATATATATATATATATATATATATATATATATATATATATATGTGTATATATGGATGAAGATATATGTGTGTTTGGTCCCGAGTGCGTATGTAACTGTATATAATGTACGTGTGTTTGTGTGAATGTGTGTGTCTGTATTTAGATGTGCGTGTTGGCGTATATTAATCTTTATTTCTGCAAACAGCTTCCTACTGCTTGTTCCAACACAAAACATTTTTTAATACAATAACACTTATTTGTCGACATGAAATTGAAAAAAAAAACAAAACAAAAATGTTTATGCATACAAACAATCACACACATATATATGTATGTATACTCATCTATACATGTGTGTGCATGTATGTATTTATTTGCACATATATGAGTGTGTGTGTGTGTGTGTGTTTGCGTGTGTGTGTATCAGTGTCTGTAGATACAAATGCATGGCTGTATATTGTATATCAATATATGTGAGTGAATAAAAACTAATACTACAAATAAGATAATTATTAAGGAGAGAAAGAAAAATGCGAGGAAATAAAATGAAAACCAGCTTAAAAGATAAATAAAGAAAAAAAGTAGAAGCAAATGTAATAACATTCAACCTGAACGATAAGAAGAGCAACACGAACAAAATGGACGACGCGAAAAATGTAAGAAAGAAAGAAAGAAAGAGCTAAATATAAAAAACGATAAACTCTCCTGCAACAATCTTATATAAAGGTAAAAAGAAATGGTAGAGCAAAAAACATATATCAAAACATGAGAAGTGCTGGGGTGGAAATAAAAGTGTAACAGTAATGATGATAATACAAACAATGAAGATGATGAAGAGAGAGGAGAAGGAGGAGAAAGATGGTGGTGGTGGTGGTGGTGGTGGGAAGTAAAGAAGAAATTACATCAGAAAATGAATAAATAATGTTTTATGTTTTTCTGTTTTGTAATATAATGAAGTAAACTAGCCTCGGATTTTTATATTAAGGGAAAATAAAGGATTTCTTTTTTTGGACTCGACAGAAAGTTCCGATATTTTAAGGAATAAATCGGTAGAGCTTGAGTTATGATGTTGAAACATCTACATAGAATTGTCTGCATAATGTAATTAAAAGTAAAGTAAAATGTCTTCGAATGCGGATTGAAACCACTTGTCTTACAGAGATTGCCAATAATAAACTGAAGTTTATCACCTTCGATACAAGACCAAATATCGATTTTGTTTTTTACGAAGGCCTCTAATCTAGGAGACGCGTATACCCGACTCTATCTATCCATACTGACTGGTATTTTGCTATCAGAAGGCTAAATGGAGACGGGTACACAGGGTGTTCTGGCTAAATTTGAAGATATTTTTCCCCCTTTTGTTTTCAAGAACAACTTGATGCATTGGTGAATAGTCAACGGCGTTGGAGAGTATAAAGATTAAAGTTGTAGTTGAGGAAAGTTTAGCTGACATAGAGGACTGGAAGCCATCGGAATACTGGAAAAGACTTACTGTATCATGATAATGCACACCAAATTTCAAAATGGCGACATTATGATTGCTGCTCTGTCCTCTGCGAACGCATTTAAGACTGTTCGATGGGACATGGATATCAAGAAAAACTAAGTTCCCCAAACTGTGATGGCCTTTGGGTATGTCTCCAATAAGTGTGACGTCATGCCGTCTCACATCCTTCAACAGGGCCGTAGGTTCAAATCAGATGGCTATGTGAAGCTGCTGGAAACGGTGTTTAAACCCTGCATGGAGCGGATTGCTACTGGAAAGCCATATGCGTCGCAGCAGGATTCGGCTTCTTGCTGTATCTACCGAAAGAGTCAGAAGTGGTTGTCGGAGAATTTCTACAACTTCATCAGCTCCAATTTATGGCCTCGTAATTCTTCCGATTATAATTCCATGAATTACTATGTGTGGAGCGCGCTTGAAAAAGCCATCAACCGCGCTGGCTACAACACCGAAGCCGAGCCGGTGGCCATGATCAAGGAGGTGTTCAAACGTTTTCTCAGGGGCACAGTAAGGAAAGCATGCACAAGGTTTCGGAGCCATCTTGAAGCCGTTGGTGAGCTAAAGGCAGTTACTTTGAAAGACCTGTTATCGCCCAACCACATTTTTATTTTATAAAAATCTTTTTAATTTTTAGGTGGGATATTTTGTTCTTTTTCTTCTTTGTAAACTCTCAAATTTAGCCCGAACACCCAAAATTTATGCTACTGCTTGTATTTCTACATAAATATGAGTGTAGAAACTGTATGTTCTCTCATACAGTCTCATGCATATTATAACTCATATCTCGCAACCTCTTGGCAGCTGCAGCACTTCCACGATACAAAAAACAAATGCTTAAAATCTTCGCATTTAAGGTTGAGTACATACAAGAGAGAACGTTCGGCGGCCACATTTGGTAACTCCAAAAGTACAAATATACTACTATGGCAGTGTACTTCTATCAAAAATGCAAATGCCGACCATCGCTTGCATAAATAGGTATTCCACAACAACTTGATGAAATACCTGAAATCTAAATTCATATGCATATTTGAGACAAAAGGTTACGGGCTGATACATGCAGTGGATCTTGTTTATAGCTCATAACAGTCTATAAACAGGAATTAAGTTTACGTCTGATGTTCTCTCATCAACAGACGATCGTGGAAGCCATTTTGTAGATTTTGCAGCAGCTTATTTCTTAATGACGTCTAAGATTCCACCTGTTCAATGTGAGGGTAGAAGGACCATATCGTGTTTGGAAAGCACACAATGTTATATGTTGAAAGTCCTGGTGTTTTCTACACTTCTACTCTACGCTAGCGTTAATCGATGTGTACATAAACCTCTGGTCCTCAATCAGGCTCCCTATGACGCTCGTAGTTTCCATATAAGATTTTGTTGGTAAATTTTATATTTCTACAATAGGCAAAATATCCTAACAAATTTTTATACAATTCCTTGCGGGTGTGAACGGAGTAAAATGTG
>NC_142940.1:60492431-60494931 GCF_046866305.1 Octopus bimaculoides
TGACATGAATAAATGGCAAAGAATTTTGCAAGAAAAGAAAAAAAAAAGGGAGATGGTAAAACCTAACCTGACCCTCATTAGAAGAATATTCCAGACGGACTTCTTTCTACATATTTTGTTTGCTTTTGATTGACATGCTAAACAGAAGAGGATATGGATAATGTTGCTATGGCAAGGCTATTTAACATCTTTTGTCCATAGAAGATTTCCAGCTGTATGCAGCAAATGATAAACTGTTCGAAACATTACTATAGTCAGTACGCAGATTTACCAAATAAATAAATCTGTGATTCGGCTTAGGAAAATGCATCAAAACCAGAAGAGAAAAAAACTTAAAAATATTAATATCATTAAGAGAAATGAGATGAAAAAATTTAGACCAAAACCGGACATACAAATATTTAAGAATCAATAACAGGGAAAATATACGAATGAAAGAAAAGCTTAGGAGTGATAATAATAGATTCACCAGATTAACATAGAGCTAAACTGCAAAGTAAATTAATAATAAGGTTATAAGAATGAATCCATTATTTGTCCTTGTAATACGTCACAGTTTTCTTATCCTCGACTGGACACAAGACGAACAAGCAAGACTAGACAGGAGAAAAAAAAAAATTAGAACGAACTATACGAAATCTGACATTGAAAGACAATATTTACTTACCATTAATACAAGGCGGTAGGAATTTTTCACAACTAGGAATTTATTGCAAAATATCCACTGTAGGATAACAAAAATATCAAACACAGAATGATAGAAAATTAATATGAATAGCTACAAAGCATGAACAAAATGAAGTATTTTCTGTGGTCAATAAAGTGAAAATATAAAAAAAACATGGCTACAATAAGAAGATGAAGAAACAAGTACAGCAATCGTAAAGTAGCTTACATTGAAACTAAAATTGGTGTCACAGAATGCTGTGATGGCAAGAGAAGCCTCTACATGATCAATGCTGACAAAAGCTAAACAAAGTGTGAATAGTCAAAGAGAAATCCTAAAACTGGTTGAGAAGTGCCGAACCGCAATGTTACGGTGACGTAACCACACCAACTCCAGTTATCAAGCGGTAGTGGAGACAAACACAAATATAAAGCCACACACACACATATATACGATGGGCTTCTTTTCAGTTTCCGTCTACCAAATCCACTCACAAGGCTTTGGTCGGTCCGAGGCTATAGTAGAAGACACTTGGCCATGGTGCCGCGCAGTGGGACTGAACTCGGAACGATGTGGTTGGGAAGCAAGCTTCTTTCCACACAGCCACGCCTATGAGTGCGTGTTTGTGCGCCTCTTTGTGAGTGTGTTAGTGTGTCCCCCATTGTGTGCGTGTATGTGTCATAAGCAACAGTCATACGTTTGCTATTTGTTATGTAATCAATACAGTCGACTGTTGCGTTGAATTTCAATATATTTAGCTGAAAGTTTCAACGGCTACCATCTTAGTTAATCTTTCTGTAATTGATTCAGCCAGGTGAAAGTAAGTTATGAAAGTAAATGAGGCAAACACACAGCCAGCCACAACAATACCTGGCCAGACTAATTATAACATTAACTAATCTAACAATAATTGTAATTGTTGCTCTCTCTCTCTCTCTCTCTCTCTCTCTCTCTCTCTCTCTGCCTCTTACTCCGTTTCTCTCTCTCTCTTTCTCTATCTCTCTTTTTCTCTTTATGTCTACTTCTCTGTCTTTCATGTTTTGTCAAGAGAATTAACAATTGACAATAACGACGACAACAACAACAACAGCAACAATAGTTGCAAATAATAACAATAGGAACAGCAGTGATTATATTATCGATTACCATTGAATGATGATAATACTCCGAAATATCGATAACAATAAAATTGTTCGCAATGATATGACATAATAATAATAATAATAATAATAATAATAATAATAATAATAATAATAATAATAATAATAATAATAATAATAATAATAATAAGAAGAAGAAGAAGAAGAAGAAGAAGAAGAAGAAGAAGAAGAAGAAGAAGAAGGAAAAGAGCAACAACAACAACAGCAGCAGCAGCAGCTACAACAACAACTTCGTTATTAAAAAGAACAATAGATGTACGGAAAAGAAAGGACAACGCTACAATCATCACCATGATCAGTACTATCACCACAAGGACGACGGCGAGGACGACGACGACGACGACGACCACCACCACCACCACCACCTGAAGAAGACCATCATTGCCTCCACTATCATTGCTATCACCGGCATGATCGCTACCACAACCGCGATCACTATCACCACCAACACCACCATCATCATCGTCGTCGTCGATGTCATCATCATCATCGTCCTCATCATTATCATCATCATCATCATCATCATCATCATCATCATCATCATCATCGTCATCATCAAATGAACGTCCACTCCTGCTCACCGTCGATTCTGCGAAACAAAAGGTCAACAAGACCAACAATAGCAACAGCGAAAACAACAACTGAACCATCAGCAATTAATAACATTAACAAC
>NC_142940.1:60507431-60547431 GCF_046866305.1 Octopus bimaculoides
GTGGCAATATACTTCACTTTATCGTGCAGTTACTGTTAATACCTCATTTAGAGAATTAACATTGCTTATATATATATATATATATATATATATATATATATATATATGCGTGTGTGTGTGTTTGTCCCCCCAACATCACTTGACAACCGATGCTGGTGTGTTTACGTCCTCGTAACTTAGCGGTCCGGCAAAAGATACTAATAGAATAAGTACTAGGCTAACAAAGAATAAGTCCTGGGGTCGATTTGTTCGACTAAAAGCGGTGCTCCAGCATGGCCACAGTCAAATGAGTGAAACAAGTAAAAGAGTAAAAGAGTAACGAGACTCATTGGATCGCATCATACCTCCTGTTTATGTTGTTGAGTAAATATGTAATGATATATAATTGTGATGATTCGTGTAGGAAAGAAATATTTAAAATTGCAGTGATATTGTTTGTCTTCTGCTTTCAAAATACATACATATGTACACACAGACACACACACACAAACACACACACACAAACACACAACCCCCCCCCCACACACACACTCATACTCACACACAATTACAGGCATGCATGCATATCTATAAACGCATACGTACACATACGCACATATTGTTTGTATTGTACGTATATGTTTATACGTGTTTTTATATAAGTGTATGTATCTTTATACATGTATGACGTAAACGAGAAGCTAACAATTTTCTCTCTCACACACACAGATTGAAAGATCGATCAATGGATAGATAGATAGAGTTAGTAGCTCGTACGCTTTTACGGTGTACACTAAATGATATTCATCACTCAATGCTTTGAGTACTTAATTTATCTTATTTTAATGGCACTGAAAACGACATATATATATATATATATATAGACATACATATATGTGTATATATATATGTGATATAGACTATATATATATATATATATATATATATATATATATATGTATATACAATATGATATATATATATACATATATATATATATATATGATATATATATATAATATATATATACATGTCTGTGTGTAAGTATGTATATATATATATATATATATATATATATATATATATATATATATATATATATATATATATATATATATATATATATATATATATATATTAATAAATTATAGGGTAGCAAAAAAAATTTTAGAAATTTTATTTACCACCAGTGGTCTAGCGAGAGTAAAAACAGTCAATAGACTATGTATTATTCATTTAAAATGCAGAGATGCCTATAATAGGACATCTACTCGCTAGAAATAGCAGCAAAAGACTATATACCACAAAAAATTTTGTGGTATATAGTCTTTTGCTGCTATTTCTAGCGAGTAGATGTCCTATTATAGGCATCTCTGCATTTTAAATGAATAATACATGGTCTATTGACTGTTTTTACTCTCGCTAGACCACTGGTGGTAAATAAAATTTCAAAAATTTTTTTTGCTACCCTATAATTTATTAATAATGATAAAATTCTTTTTGGATAATTTTCTGAAGGAATTTCGGCATTTTTGTATTTGCTGCCGATTAGGTAAACCGCAAATACGCGGTATATTTTGAAAAATTAGACATAGGAACACGAACCATGCTGCTTATTGACTCGTGCTTCATATGTTGTCTGGTCATTTCTGCTGATGATAGTCCGACCTTGTAAGATATATAAATTTTATCTTACTAAAATTGACTTGAAACCATGGTACAGAATATAGATTGGTAAAAGTTTTTATTTTTCATTTCCTTTCGAAATTTTTGTGGTATATAGTCTTTTGCTGCTATTTCTAGCGAGTACATGTCCTATTATAGGCATCTCTGCAGTTTAAATGAATATATATATATATATATATATATATATAAGATACACAGATTTACATGTACAGATGTATATATATATATATATATATATATATATATATATATATATATATATATATATATTTATATTTATATATACATTTATATATATATATATATATATATATATATATATATATATGTATATATATACATGCATATATACATATACATAAAATACGCATACACATACATGTATACATTTATATATATATATATATATATACATATATATATATATATATATATATACACACATACATGCATATATACATATACATAAAACACGCACACATACACATACATGAACACACACGCCACAAACACACACACACACACAAACGCCCGTATATATGGGTGTGTGTTTGTATAATTATGTATTATGTAAACTAGAAGACGGCGCCTAAATAATTAACTGTTAATTCATCCATCTAACCATTTTCGTTTCGTCTTGTGATCTGCCTAATTTATTGAATAAGTCAAATTTATTCTACAATATTTTAGACACTCACAAACAAGGTCCACCCCTTCGAATCCACACAATTTTTGAGACATACAAATATACGCCTACACTCTATAAGACACCTGGAAATTGCTATGTGATTACATATCTCTGTGTGTGAGTCTCCGTGTGCGTGTGTGTGTATGTGAGTGTATGTGTGTGCGCGTGTGCGTGTAGTTTCTTCTGTAAGCATAAAGATGGGTGTATTTCAGATGTTTTATGCGAATATGTATGATTGTGTCGATATAGTTTAAATTCACTTTCATAGATATCTGTAATTACATATTCTCTCTCTTTTAAGCTTACAGAAGCACACTTCCGCATAGAAACACCATCGCACGCGCGCTGTCGTATATAAACTTACGCACATACACGAACACAAATACATATGCATACAAACCAAAAACACACATGTACATAGAGAGTGCACATTTCCACTGGTAGACACAAGTGTAAACCCATCCACGCACATATATAAACATATATATATACATCTCTCTCTCTATATATAAACATATATATATATATATATAAATATATATATATATATATATATATATATATATATATATATATATATATATATATATATATATATATATATAGTAAATCCACCCCAAAACGAAGAACAAACACAAGAAAAAGACAAAAACGCGGGGACGTGGTACATGCAAAGTCTTAGCAGACGCATAGGGAAGGAAAGAAAGGTGGTTTTACGTTTCGAGCAAAACTCTTCGGTCAGAAACAGGAAACGGAGGAAAATCCAAGAGAAAAGGAACGCGGAAGAAAAAATCGCCAACTATTCACGTGTATATATATATATATATATATATATATATATATATATATATATATATATATATATATATATATATATACATACATACATACATATATATATATATATATATATATATATATATATATATATATATATATATATATATATGTATATATGTATATATACATACACACATATATATGCATACATTTACACACATATATGTGCATATATATATATGTCAGTATATAGTTATGTATCTATTTATGTATGTATGTATGTATGTATGCATGTATGCATGTACGTAGGCATGGATAAAAACATACAGTTTCTATATACTTAAACATCCAAGCACATCACCTCATACGCATATACACCCATATGCATTAATCTTCGTATTATATACTTACCAATACACGCACACTCACACACAAGGAGAGAGAGAGAGAGAGAGAGAGAGAGAGAGAGAAAGGGAGAACTGAACAAAACACACACATACGGAAAGTGAAAGTAAATGTCAAGCCGGCACCCCATGCGGTTTTGCACGTGCAATACACGTGCAATACACACGACAACCCCTTTCCATTCGCATTGTCACCACCGCCACCTGCAGCCAACCACCTACCGTGTGTCCACTGACAGCAGTGTTCGTAGTTTCGCTTCTCAACGCCCTCCCGCTCCTACAGAAACTCTCCTGCAACCGATTTCCCCTTCCTTCTATTCCCACACACCTCTCCACCGTATTTGCCCCAACTCTCTCTCCACTACATTATGTAAAAGCTGTCCTATGATAAACCCCATCTCTATCACATAATCTTTCTCTCTCTCTCCCTCCTTTTCCCTTTCTCTCTCTCCCTTTCTCTCGTTAACTTGTCTTTTATTACTTTATCATTGCTCCGTCGTCTAGAAAGCTTCTCTGGATAATATACTTCTCTAAATGTTTATCTAAGACGCTTGATAATGGTAAGCACATTTCCGTAAATCATACCTTGCTGCCTACAAAGGACTGAATTTATGGCTGTATCTCTTAGACAACCACCTTTTACGGGATGGTCTTGGCTAGAATACCTTTGACCCTTTGTTTTGCTCAATCAGAGTTGGCTTGCAGCTATACAACAACCTACAAACCTAATAATGGCTCGACCGACTAGAAACAAAAAAGCTATATTATCTCAAAATCTTATTTCTTTACTGGCCACAAGAGGCTAAACATAGAGGGGCAAACAAGGGATTAAGTCGATTACATCGACCCCAGTGCGTAACTGGTACTTTATTTATCGACCCCGAAAGGATGAAAGGCAAAGTCGACCTCGGCGGAATTTGAACTCAGAACGTAGCGGCAGACGAAATACCGCTAAGCATTTCGCCCAGCGTGCTAACATTTCTGCCAATTCTCCGCCTTATATTATCTCAAATCTTACGTAACATATTAAATACACACACACACACACACACACACATACACACACAAACAAACACAGATTATCCAATAAAAGTCTGATTTAGCTTAAACATTTTGTAGGTTCGTAGACCGTGTCTATCGCGTCAGACATAAATACCAGCAACCGCAGTAAAGGAAAGATAGATGTTGAAGTATAGCTGATTTATATACGTATGGAATTTTGTCAGTGATCAGGTCGCGGTCTCAAAGCGACGAAAATATTTTGGCAAATTAAATTTAAATATTGAAGTGAATCTAACGGTTTTTGCGTGTTTCTTAAATGGCTTATAAATACCTTCCACGCTGCAATTGTTTTCATTCCAGCACACGATCTCAGATCAGGTCACTTGCTATGCAAGTACATTTCCGTAATACGTAAAAATGATATGCATAAAAATGAATGTTTTAAAATTCTTTATTAGATTTCTAACGAGAAATACCAAATGAAAATGACAATTATTGAACAGATTAGTACTTGAAATACAGACATTATGATTTGAAATCAATTTTAATTTAGTGTACACGGGTCACTGGATACAAACGATTAATGTACAACTAACGCTATGAGTGTGTTTGCGCGTGTGTGTGTATGCGTGTTCATGTAGGTGTCTGTGTGTTTATGTAGGTGCTTGTGTATGTAGATGTGGGCGCACCCACGTACATACAAATGTAGATCTACATCGAAATAGACATAAATATGTATTTATTTTATATATTTGTGTGAAGTTGATAGTATCACGCTTTTACTGTATGCTCCCAACTATGATACATGCGCTTGTTTTATAATCAATTAATTAGATAATTAGTAAACTAAGTAATTAACTTAATGCAATTAATGGTTTGTCAAAGTTCTTCCTACATAATCTTTGATACTATCAACAATGATATTCACCTCTCACACTTTCTTCGCACTGTCTCACACATCTCTGCTGCTTGTGTATGATTGACTACAGGTCCATATTTAGAGAGAGAGAGAGAGAGGGGGAGAGAGAGGGAAAGAGAGAGAAGGAGAGAGAGAGACTGAGAGTGTGAGAGAGAAAGCGAGAGAGAAAGAGAGATAGATTGTGTGTGTATGTGTATGTGTTGTGTGTATGTGTGTGTGTATTGTGTATGTGTGTGTGACTGATTTTAATTGAAGTGGTGGTGGTGGTGGTGATATTGCTTCTACTGTTGCTTTCTATGTGTTTGGTTTACGACGATGAATCCTATTGTGTCATCGAAGATTTCTTTTGCTGATCTTGTGTTGTTCTTTTGGACTTAAAACTCATTCAAATCTATACAAATCTGTGCGTATATATACTTATATATATCTGCAGCGATATACATATATACATCAGCATATGTGAATGTTTGTCTATGCGTATTTGTTTCCATGCAGATGTTATTATTTCAATTTTCTTACTGCCATATTGTATTAAGTTCTGTTATATTACGTCGTATCGTATGATGTAATGTGCAATGTATCATATCGTATCATAATGTATTGCAATTATTCTATGTATCTAGATGTTCACTTATACAAGTGTGATACTGTATGCTTATTCACATAAGTATGGATATATGCAAATGAGTGGAAACGTATCTGACTTGGAATATACACATCTCTCCTCGTCAATTATTTCTGCAGAGGAGCGTATGCTCGAAACGTAAAAGGCCTTTCTTTCTATTTTTCCTGAGCGTAAACCTAATACACTGTTTTCTTTTTACCTCGTATTCGTGTTATTTATAAATTTTGCGGTGTATACAATTTTAGTAGTTCCAGACTACGGGAGTTACTAATTTGCATATTCTAAGTATTAATACCTTAGTTTTAATCTACAGGGGAACTACTCAGAGCATCTAATAATATCAGGGACTTAAAAAGTGATTGTTGACAAGAATCATTGCTGAAGGGCCCACGTCCACAATAATATCGACATGACTTGCAGGATGAGCTCCTAGATCCTCAGAACTTACTGGTACACAGAACAAAATGTCATCATTCCCCCTCTTCTTCTGTGCGGCCATACCTAGAAAACTGCTGCTTCCTGTGGTTCTCCAACACCAAATGAAATATTACAAGAATTGATTACCCCCAAAGAGCATTCCCTAGAACCTAAAAGACATGATTGATCTTGATTATTGAGACCACCTTCAAACATTGAAACTTTATTCTCTACACCGCCACTGCGAGTGTTACACCATCTGCTCAGAAGCAGAATTCAATCATACATACTTCTATGCACGCACCAACCAATTCAGACGACCAACACACAGCAAGAGTTGTCTTTGCGCAGACAAATGAGTATTGCCACTTTGATAGTGATAGGATCAAATTCTGAAAAGGGAAAAATAAATTGCACCGCCAACGAGAAAAACTTATAAATGCAACCAGGTTTCAGAAAAGAAATTTGCTTCACGCTTGGTTGTGTACCTATCTATTTCTCTCTCTCTCTATCTCTCTCTCTCTCTCTCTCTCTCTCTCTCTCGCTCTCTCCACACACACACATGCACATACACATATATACACACACACACGCACACACATACACACACACGTACATGTACAATGAAATAATAGATGAAATGAACGTCTTCTACGCTCTTCACGTAACTCTTAAGTTATGTGGAGCGAAGTCAAATTTTTGGTTGAATTTTAATAACGGTAATTCCAAGAAAATGTGTGAAAACTATTTTCCTTCTTTTGGGCACTTGCTCGTGCGTGCACGCGTGAGTGTGTGTGTGTGTATACGTGTATATATTTTTGTATATTGATATACAGATACACCCATGCAGTACATATAGCACAAACATATTCGTAAACCCAACTATATATATATATATATATATATATATATATATATATATATATATATATATATATATATATATATATATATATATATATATATATATATATATATATATATATATATATATACACACATATATATATATATGTATATATATGCATATATATATATGTATATATATGCACAGAAATAAAATGAGAGAGAAGAGGGAAGAGAGAGAAATGCCTATAGTCAGATGAGCATTCATATGTGTATACACGTAACAAGGACAACTAATGAAGAAATGAATTAACGTTTCATTCAGCGCTGTTGCATTCTTGCACCGAAATTGACCTGTTGGGTTACGTGGTAATCACCTCGATGAACCAATGGCATTTACTCCAGAATTACTTCCGCATAGAAGGTTACAAGTCACATGACATTTTAATTTCATTTACTTCCCGAAAACTTATTGGTTGCCTCAACATATCCTTGTTTATGTGTCTGACTTCATTGTGCTTTTTGCTGTCTCTATATTTGTATGCACACCGTGCGTGCGCGTTGTGTGCATGTATAAATATATGTCATATATTCACATATGCATATCTATATATGTATACACATGCACACACATATATAGATAGATAGATAGATAGATAGATATAGATATAGTGAGGGAGAGAGTGAGAAAGATAGATATATATATGTATATACACACATGTATATCTAGAGGTGTATGTATGAATACATATATACACACGCAGACATACATAAGCTCAGTCTTACATACACACACACACACACGCACACACACGCACACACACACACACGCACACACACGCACACACACACACACACAAACACACTCACACACACACACTTTCTCTCTCTCGTTCTCTTTTTCTCATACACACGCGCGCACGCACCCACACACACACACTTCTCTTTTTCTCTCTCACACACACACACATACTCAGGCCCACGACTTACCTTTCCTCTGCTTCCATACCACCTGCTGTGGGCGTTTATATAGCAACATGGTTTTCCTATCACCGGCCTCTCAGGCAATGGCGACATCACAGAATCTACGAGCAGATCGATATATCTCGATTGGTCGGCCTTTGTAATTGGTTAGTTTGAAGTAATAGTAATGGTAGTGGCGGTGGCGGTGGTGGTGGCGGTGGTGGCGGTAGGGGTAGTAGTGGTGGTGGTGGTGGCACAGCGGCTGTGGTCGTCGTGGTGGGGTGACGGGATGAGTGTGTCGGTGGTAGTAATGATATTGGCGGTGGTGCTGGTTGTGGAAATGAAGATGTTCGGAGTGATGAGTAATGAGTGACGAATAATGAGTGATGGTAATGGCATTGATAAGGCTGATAGTAGTGACTGTGTGTTGGGTGTGTATGCTTGTGACGACGACGACGACGACGACGACGACGACGATGATGATGATGATGATGATGATGATGATGATGACGATGATGATGATGGTGATGATGATGTTAGTAGTGTTGAGGGTTGAGCTAGTAACAGAAATAGGAGAAATGGTGGTGGCATAGGTGGTGGTGGTAGTATTTGTGCTGGTGGTGAAGCTGAAGACGTTGGTGGTTTTGCTCGTGGTGTTGGTGTTGGTGGTGGTGGTGGTGGTGTTGTGCTAATATGACAATGGTGGGTGTAGTGGGTTGGTGATAAGGAATGATATCATGTTGTTGTTGTTGCTGTTGTTTATTTGTTGCTGGCGGTGGTGGTGATGATGGTGCGTGGGGTGATGGTAATATTGATATCAGTCGTGGCGATGATGGTTGTCCTGTTAATGGTGACGATGACGTTGCTGCTGTTGCTGCTGCTGCTGTTGTTGAGGTTGTATGGTATTTCGTATAGTTTTAGTCTTTCTTCTACATTCTGGTCATTTATTTCCGTTAAAACTATGCCAAGGATTCTTCGCCATTAATGCTCCCTTCTGGCCATTATTTCCTGGAAGATTTGAACTGAAATATCAACAAGTGGATGAGTTTTGAAGCGAGCAGACGAGTGATTGCGTAGCAACTTCTTGCGAAAAGTTTTTAAAATGCTTAATTGTTTGTTTGCTTGTTTGTTTTGCTTCAGCATACGAAAGACATGTAAACTAACATTGCCTGTGTCGACAGATAATTTCATATGTAAGCCTGGATGCGATTATGTGCGCTCGCATGGATGGATACGTGTACCTGGGCGTGTAGGGATGCGTACAATGTACTCCCCCGCTGATGCCTTCGGGTCATAAATGTGTTCAGAAATATGATATGCTAGGCCTTGTCCGCCTTAGAGGAAGAATTTTGAATCTGATACCCTAAACCTCTCAAAGACATCCTCTCGGCTCACTTCCCCATCTCCGCCATAACCTGTTCGTGCTGTAGTTGTTGCTATTGCTATTAGTATTGTCATTATTGTTGTTTTTATCGTTGAGCCTTGATCGCTTCGGTATTACTTCTTAAAGTAGTTTTATGTATTTATCAAAAGATCAAAAGTCTTTGATTTGATCCATCAGTGCTTTATCAAGACACATTCAATAAAGGGCGCAATAAATTTTGGCCAACGGTGATATTACAACAGATATGGATGTCCAAACAGTCTTGAGTTTTAGCTAATTGATTCGTTTAGTTGAACTTTGATACTGAAATGGCGCGAGGTAGTCTTTGCAACTCTTCAGTATCTAACTTTCGTTGAATGTCTCTAGGGGCTTTCTTATATATTCAGCTTCCTTAATGCATCCCTTCAAATCAAAAAACACAATTTAACCAATCAGCGGTATGATACCAGATAAGTTTTGCTCTATTTATGTTTATGAGCATTTGGTTACTGTATTGTATATATTGTATTTGTGTGCACGATAGCCTGTTCTATAAATACAAATTTGTTAAACAGCTCCATTCTGAAAATAAAAGACTTAACCGAAAGACTGTTTTTAGGGAGGAATTTTGGAACTAATTCTATTGATATCAGCAACAAGCTGGGTTTTGAAACAGCATCTAGTGATGCTGTATATTTTATTTACAAGCAACTCTTCATTTCGTCTTGCCTGCATTTAGCATTTAAAATAGTTGAATTAGTTTTTGTTGATTGAACTTATTTTGAAAATACCTGGTAAGTCTTTTCTGAGTCAATTTTTTAAAATGACACTATAAAATCAAATCTTTCTAGTTAACTAATCTTTGCACCATAATAACTTTTCCTTAGCTACATCGAAAAATCTCTTCACAGTTGCGCTTACCCAAAATAAATTGCCAAGGAAAAAAGAATAATTTTAATATCAATATCGTTAATGTCAAAGAACGAATGACCAAACGGTAAAGCTTTTAGAGGAAATAGCTTAGTGATTGAAAGATAAAAACCTCACTCTATCAATCTTAGTAAGTTTTCAATTATGCTTATACTATGTTGTTAAATCACTTTATTACCGACGAAATGGAACTAAACCAGATGATTGTATAATTTCTAGATTAATGGAAGCGAAAATAAATTTACTAATTTTATGTAATTCACTTCTTTTTAGGATTAATGAGTCTACACCTGGGATTAGCTAAAAGGTTATCCTTATTTTCTTTCATGGCTATATTGCGTTGGCGCTTAGCCAGACATACAACTCTATCATCCATCATAATTTCGGACGTTAGTGTAGAGGATTCTAAACTGATATTGGGATATGACTCTTCTTTTGTATGGTTTTGTTTCATAATTTGAAATTGCAAAGCAGCAATAGACGTGGATGCTAGAATAAAGTGAAACAGATAGAAAGATAGATGAAAGATAGATAGTGATATACCGACAGGCATTAATACGCAGGCTGTGTATGTATTATATATATATATATACATGAATATACATGTGTGTGTATATCGATAGAGAGATAGATAAAGAGAGAGAGAGAGAGAGAGAGAGAGAGAGAGAGAGAGAGAGAGAGAGAGAGAGAGAGAGAGCAATTGGTAAATACGTCACTGAACAGATTGTAAGATAGACACATACAGAGGAATATATATGTGTGTATTTGTGTGTGTGTGTGTGTGTGTGTGTGTGTGTGTGTGTGTGTGTGTGTGTGTGTGTGTGAATGCGTATGTGGTAGTTTTATGTGTGAACAAGTGTATTTTTGATGTCTACGTATGACCCAATCAGATATGACGTATTAGCCGAGTCGGAAACCAATGTTTAATTCACTCTGCACAATGAAACCTGCCACTCATCCCGTTTCACGACTCTCTCTCTCTCTCTTTGCTTCATACCTCACGCCTTCATTCTGATCTAATCTCTCTCTCTCTCTCTCTCTCTCTCTCTCTCTCTCTCTATATATATATATATATATATATATATATATATATATATATATATATATATATATATATATATATATATATATATATATATATACATATATATATATATATATCCAACATTAATTCTCACAACCGCATACCACCATCTATCTAGCTGTCAGTCTGTCTATCTCTCTGATGCTGCAGCATGTATATATTCTTATGTATTAGTCGGAGAACGTAGAGCAGCATCCATAATTTTTTTCAGAATTCTGAGAATGTTGGCTGAGGTGTGAGACGAGATGCGAGGTCTGTAATTCAGAGACCACTTCAGAGGCTTTTGTTTCGTACCAGTACTGAGTTTTTTTTCCTTAAAAGGTAACAGTGTGCAAGATGCACACATACATATACATGCACGTAGACAAAGGTGTGTTTGTGTGCATGCATGTTAATATATATATGTGTGTGTGTTTATGTATGTGTGTGTGTGTAGCAAAACAGACAGATGAAAAATTTTTGGTATTAGTTATTCTTCATTACACGTGTTTCATTTGCTAATAGGCATAAAGATTTTACAAAGATTTAAATGTTATATAAATATGTAAGGAATTTCGTCAGAGAAAATTGAAGGTACACACGCGCGCGCGCACACACACACACTCCGATATTACAAATTCCATTGATTGTAACTTCAGCAATTCATTTCAACCAAATGGTCCTGAGATTGCCTCCGCGCTGTGGGATCGAACTCAGTATCATTTGATTGAAAAAGAAACATCTTAACAGACTACACGGCACACAAACCCTCAAAGACATTTTCAACCTGGCTATAGGTCAATGAAGTAAACAAGCAGAAAACAGCAGCAAAATAAAATAAAGCTTCTCCTTCATAAATATGTGGTTTAGCAATTCTTTCCTAATCTAGGCACAAGGCCCGAAATATTGGGGGGAGGGGCAAGTCGATTATATTGACCCCAGTACGCAACTGGTGCTTAATTTATTGACTCTGAAAGGATGAAAGACAAAGTCAACCTCGGCAGCATTCGAACTCAGAACGTAAAGACAGACGACATACCACTAAGTATTTCACCCTGCGTTTTAACGTTTCTACCACCTCGCCGCTTTATGTGGTTTGGCACTTAAGTAAGAAAAGTCACTTTTCGAAGTCTAGCATTAAACTGGCCTTTCTTTATGTCTTCATTGTGAAACAATTTATTATAAACCTGCAACCGATAAATGACATTTGAATCCGCGTTGACTAACTCTCTCTACGCAACATGTGGATCGAATGATGTCTCCCTTTGGACCCTGCCATTGCTAATTTCTATATGTGAAATGTACAATTGTTCATAAGTTAATAAATTGTATGTTGCTGTCAAGGACGCACATCAGTTAATACACATGGATGATTAGAGAAAGATACAGTCAGTATTTATGTTCACTATATATATATATATATATATATATGTAAATAGGGGAGGCGCAATGGCTCAGTGGTTAGGGGCAGCGAACTCGCGGTCATAGTGTCACGGATTCGATTCCCAGACCGGGCGTTGTGAGTGTTTATTGAGCGAAAACACTTTAGGCGGCACGAAGCTCCGGCAGGGGGTGGTGGTGAACCCTGTTGTACTCTTTCACCACAACTTTCTCTCACTCCTTCTTCCTGTTTCTGTTGTACCTGTATTTCAAAGGGTCATCCTTGTTACACACTGTATCACGCTGAATCTCCCCGAGAACTACCTTAAGGGTACACATGTCTGTGGAGTGCTCAGCCACTTGCACGTTAATTTCACGAACAGGCTGTTCAGTTGATTGGATCAACTGGAACCCGCGTCATCGTAACCGACGGAGTGCCGTAGTGTATATATATCTATATCTATCTATCTATCTATCTATCTATCTATCTATCTATCTATCTATCTATCTATCTATCTATCTATCTATCTGAAGGACGAATGACAAATCTTTGAATCGTTGGGATAAGAACTCAAAGCACAGTAATGAACGACGCCAGTAATTTTGCCCGACTCTCCAAAGTTTCCTTGATCTTGAACTTCTGTCACGTACTTGTATTGTCTTACCTCTCTGCCATATACATATATACATATATATATATATATACATATATATATATATACATATATATATATATATATATATATATATATATATATATATATCTATATATATACACATATATATGTGTATTTATACATATATATATATATATATATATATATATATATATATATGTATGTATTTATGTATATATACATGTATGTGTGTGTGCATACGCAAACATACATGCACGCATTCATACCTAACCACATACATTATCCTGTATATCTCTCTCGACGTCTCTACATCTATATTTACTTGTTAAAATAAGACAACTACTACGATATAAAAATTTTTCAGCCTCCCCCCCCTTCTGCCAATCCTTATTCATAATAATGTTCTTCTGTTTCCATGGTTAACCATACAGCGTTGTGTTCACGCTCGACTGCACCCTTGCGTGAGTTCCCATAGTTTCTCTTCATTGAAGGGGACAACTGATTATATTTATCAATTAGCTTGATTAGGTTGATTCAGCACCTGTCCAAAACAATATTGTGTGTGTGTGTGTGTGTGTGTGTGTGTGTGCGTGCGTGTATCAGTGTGCGTGCGTGTGTGCATCTGAGTCTCTCTATATTCATATATGTGTGAATAACTATATATATATATATATATATATATATATATATATATATATACACACACACATTCACACACATTTATATATATATATATATATATATACACGCACACATATATATATGCATGTATATATATATTTATTTATATATAGATATGTATGTATGTATATATGAATGTATGTATCTATGTATTTATATATGAATGTATGTATATATATACTCACATATTTACACATATATACCTATAAATCAATATGAGAATATACACACACGCACATATATATATGAATACATATATATACATATAAACACGCATCTATATATACATATACACTTGTATGTGTACAATATATGTAAATCTGTGTACTTGTAATGGTATATATTTGCGTATGTACCTATCTATGCATGCGTGTATGAGTGTATATATGTAATTTTTTGTTAATCCAATACCTGGCGAACATGACGAATATACACCTAGTATGCTTGTGGTTAAATACTTAATAAATCTGAGTAAAATTAAAGTATACAGTGATAACATAATAATATATGTGTAGTTAAGTGAATATAAGATTTAAAGATGGTGACCACTTGCATATTTTAAAATACAGTGTGTTTAATTAGTCAAATTCTTAACAGAGCGTAGACATGAATAATAACACAAACATGTCTTAATAAATCATATATATATGTGTGTACGTGTGTGTGTGTGTGTGTGTATGTGTTTGGTTATGTCTGTGTGAGTGTTTTATGGGAGAGGGATGTATGTTCATCGATATTTATATAAACATAGACATTTTAGTGGTGTATGCACAAGATG
Organism: Octopus bimaculoides; assembly: GCF_046866305.1. Taxonomy (NCBI): domain Eukaryota; kingdom Metazoa; phylum Mollusca; class Cephalopoda; order Octopoda; family Octopodidae; genus Octopus; species Octopus bimaculoides. Next base: position 60,522,574 of record NC_142940.1, read on the forward strand.
GCGCTCTTGAGTGTACTGACAAAACATTTATGTGTCTTCATTGTGTGTATGTTTTAAAAAGTTTGTGTGGATGTGTATGTATATAAATCAAATGAATTTGTATAAAGCAGGATAAACATTTACTAATATATTCGTATGTATCTTTATATGGTGCGTGTTTGTCAATTGTATACATACACACACACACACACACACACACACACACACACACACACACACACATATATATATATATATATATATATATGTAGACATATGTACACATACACATATACACACACATGCATAACAATATCTGTGTGAATATGATTTTGTGTGTATCTACTTCGGCAGGATTTTTTGTGTGTATGCGTGTCTGTATGTTTACGAAGACAGACTGAGACACGATCACACAATCATATAAAGATAGAAATGTAGCGGGGGAGGGATTACGGCCAGTAGAATACCTGTATGAATCACAATAACCACCACTGGGACACTAATCAATAGAAAAGAAATCCTAGTCATCATCATCATCATCATCATCATCATCATCACTATTATTAGTATTATTGTTGTTGTCCTTGTCGTTGTTATTATCAATATTATTATTGTTATTGTTATTGTTATTATTATTATTATTATTATTATTATTATTATTATTATTATTATTATTATTATTATTATTTAACCCGCCGCCGCAAACACCACCGTTACCCCTACCCTCTAACTTTCATAATTCGTCCCTGAATGCTGCAAAGAACCGCGCTTGGCGGTCCGGGACCGCTTTGTTTTCTGAGTCGATTTAATTGGAGACCATTGAGCTGGCGAGAATTAGACAAGCTGTAAACTCTGTATGAGTTAACTATAATGTTTGAAGGACAGCTGAGCGATCTATCAGATGATATACTGCCATTCAACTGGCGTACGTATTAGTATTCCATTCTTGACAATCTACGCAGACAAACAGGAACGCAAACACGCACATACACACGCATAAACACATACACACACATACACTCACACACACTTGTACACACACACACACACAAGCATAATGCCGTTTCTTTGTTCGTATATGTGAATATGTATATCTAATAATAATAATAATAATAATAATAATAATAATAATAATAATAATAATAATAAATAATAATGCCCTGATGCAGTACCAGGCAGTGGCTCTCATGGTTTCTTATCTTAACTGATTCGATGTGTTATCATGTACATTGTTTTGTCTTGGTATAAAAGATGGGCTACAGTAAATATTCTGCTCAATACCACAGATTTGTTTCAATAAGGTCTCTTCTGTTGCATGCATTCAGGCCACAAATCTGGTCTGTAGATATTTACATCTACAAGATTCGAAGGCCCTGAAAAAGTGACATGTTCGCTGACCTCCGGCCAAGCCTGGGTAAAATGAATAGATCAGACATTCTGAATATGAGGCTTTTGTTCAAAATGGGTTCCGAATCTAAGATTTTTTTTTCTCTTTTCTCTTTCGCGTTAAAATTTAATTCTTTCTAAAATATAAGAAACAAGTATAAACGTTGCTTCTATAAATATGTAAATTAAATAACTTCTTGATAACAGGTCTACTACCGTTGCTTTAACTCAGTCTTAGATTAATAATAGAAAAAAATCTTTAAAACACTATTAAATATTTATGCATTAGATATTAGATATTACCGCTGTGGCTATTTAACGCCAGCTTAACTTTGATCAAACCGACCACATATGTTCAAAAGAGTTCCAGATATAATCATTGGTTACGGTCTTTATTTTTCTCAGTTGTTAATTTTCAGATATTCTGGATCCAGGACTTAATGATTTAATAATTCTTTCTAAATAAAAGACATTAAGATGCGATTTGAACTATTTTGTTACTACTTTTCGCAGCTCAATCGATTGCAGAGAAGTTCTGTAGCTGTTCTTATTATTGGTTAGCTCTAAGGCATCTCTTTATAAACTAACAGATCATTAACTGGTCTAATAATACAGTTCTATATTTAAGAGATGAGGAATTATGTACATTGTTTACATTTGACGGATATTTGTCATCATCTTGTTTGTTGTTAACACAACGCCATACGCCCACGGGCATATGGCGTAGTGGTTAAGAGCGCGGGCTACTAACCCCAAGATTCTGTGTTCGATTCCAGGCAGTAACCTGAATAATAATAATAATAATAACATCAAGAAATATCTTCGGAATGAGAACCCAGGTTCGAAATTTCCCCCAGACACCTGATGAAGGCTGGAGGGTATATCAGCCGAAACGTTGTGTTAACAAGGAACAAGATGAGGAAAAATATCCGTCAAATGTAAGCAATGTAAATAATGTGGTCTAATAATAGTCATTGCCACGTCATTTATATTTCATTAGGTTTCGTGTGCGTAGGACTGCATTACCCGCTGCACCCTTCATTTCTTTTTAAATCGTAGGCTGCAATTTGACGTACATTTGGCTGCTATTTCTAGCAGATATAAAATTGGAGAGCTGGCAGAATCGTCAGAACGTTGGTAAAAATGATTTGCAGCATTTGTTCTTTCGCTTTACATTTTCAATTCAGATCGCACCAGGGTCAACTTTGATTTTTCGTCGTTTTAGGCTCGTTAAATAAAATACTAATTGAGTACTGCAGTCGAAGTAATTGACTAACCGCTACCCTCGAAATAACAAAATTTATTCCTAAATATAAGAAACAATAATATTGGTTTCAAAGTTTGGCACGAGGCCAACAATTTCGGGGTAATGGGGTAAGTCGATTAAATAGACCTCAGCGTTTCACCGAAACTTCTTTTAGTGACCTCTATAGGATAAAACGGCGGAAGTTGAACGAAGGATGTAAAGCAAAGTCAACCGTAGCGGAACTTTGAACTCAGAACGTAAAAACGGACGAAATGTCGCTAAGCATTTTGCCCGGTGTGCTAACGATTCTGCCAACTCTCCGTTTTATTAGAAACAATATTATTACACTTAAATATAAGGCGATAATTATTGCTGATCACAAGACGTAAATATCATGGATGGGAGATCTTATCTCGTAGATGAACAACCTCAAAGAATTAGGAAAGTAATAGAATGTTCGACCAGGTCTTGAAAGTCTCCAGAACTGGATTTTTATGTTGGTGCCATTTGTCAATAATATTCAGTCGGGTTCAATTGTAGCCAATAGTACACCGTACTCTGACCGACAGTCGAAACAAGAAATAATAATAATAATAATAATAATAATAATAATAATAATAATAATAATAATAATAATAATAATAATAATAATAATAATAAATCGATGAAAGTAGCAGCTTCCACATTAACAATGCATTGAATATTTAAGAACTGTTAGCAATAAACCGTAGAATTCTGTATCAAAGCAAAAACTTTAGACAAAAATAAAAATTAAAAAACACGGGAAACGGTTTAAAAAAAAAACTCATGAATTGTTGAAAACTTTACAAAGAGCACACATGTGTATCACAATGTGTAATAGAATGCGTATAAAGGTGTGTAATATACGTTTTAAATACACATATACGTTTGTTTGTGTGTATGCATGCGTCTTTTTCTGTCACACAAAAAAAACAGTATATGTTGCCTTATGTCACACACATGCAGAAAAAAATGGCAAAATAAGCTGCGTGATATATGCAATAAAACACGTGTGTGTGTGTTTGTGTTTTTCTCTGTGTGTGGTTGGATATAAATGTATAAATATATAAACAATATATCGAATTGCGGAAGAAGGTTAAAAACGACTTAGTTTATTGTTTTTCATTCAGTTTTCACTTTCCTACAGCATTTTTGTCACTTTTTCGTATTTATCAAAAATATTTTTCTTCTTTTATGTTTTTAATCGTAGTCCTCTCAGAAGATGACATTATTAGAAGAAATGTGACAAATACGCTCAACTAAGCAAGTTGGCGATTTACTTAAACGATATACTAAATGTAGTTTTTCTTAAAAAAAAAAAAAAGAAAAAAGAAAAAAAGAAACATTTAGAAATGTTTTTTTTTTAATCCAACCATACGCGTTTCTGTATGAGGATATGAGTGTGTATACAAACATACATAGAGTTTCACATATAAATATGTATGTAGAAAATATATGCGTGTGTGTGTCTTTTGATGAGTGAATATTTATGCATATTTGTATGTGTGTATAATATATATATTATAAAATACGTATACTTAGATATATGTGATGCATATACTTATGTATGGACATGTAATCTCTCTCTCTGTCTCTCTCTCTCTCTCTTTACATATATATATATATATATATATATATATATATATATATATATATATATATATACCTTTAGCAACTTTAATTGCAAATCTGTGAGTTGTCAGCTGATCGAAATTTCTTTTGATTTCAGTGTAGGGCGATGTCAATAAACCCATTTTATTTTTATTTAATATATTGTCTAACCTTTGTCGTCTATATTAGCTACATACATGCTCGAAGCTTGCTAAGTTCCTACATTTGTGTCCCTGGATCGTGCTTACCTAATTCTACTTCACACACACACACACACAGATATGAACAGAGTGTCTCGTAAATATACATGGCCCAACTTGTATAAAATATGTTGCTGTTATGAAAACATTAAAAAAAAACAGCAGTTAAAGGGTTCCTTTATTAATGAGCGAGAGAAAATCGCAAGGTAATATTTGTGTCACCATTGTCTTCTAAAACTACTAGAACTGTGTCTGGATGTGTTCCTTGGTATAAACTTTTACAAGCTAACAATATGCCTTGGTACATTGAGTGAAACATGGAGGAAACACTGAATTGCAATAACATGAAATTTATTGGTGTAAATAGGGACGTTATTCAAACTTGGCAGCGCCATCGCATCATCAGCCGTAAATTCGAGAAACTCTTCCTAATATGTATGCATTGAAATAGCGAAATGCGAAAAAATCAGTCGTGTTGAGATATTTTGACACATCGGATGACTTCCAACGTCGCATATCACCAGCGTTGCAGCAAAGTCCGCCGAAAATCTTTCATTAATTTACGACATGGTGTACTGACAGTCGGTGAATATTTCGGTCTAGTTACTGTCACACAGTTTCATCCACCCTACTTTAATCTACAGTTACATTAATGTCTCTACTCACTTAAGTCATTCAACGTATTTCCGAATTGTCCGACCCCTTGCTTGTGCGCTCCCTGTTTCATAATAGATAATTTTATAACCAATTCCGTTTTGAATTTTCTTTAGGATTTTGAATTATGCTTTAGGATTTTCATCAACTCTATCAATCTCCATTGATCTATGATGTATAATGCAAAACTAAAACCTGCCGATCAATACAAATTTCAGGGCAACACGAGTTATGTTGCACTGCGTAAAAGAAAACAGATACAATTATCACAGTTCGTACTATGACACGGTGATGGACCCACGAGACTGACTCGAGTGTCAACAAATAATTATACATACTTTAGGCTACTTCGACATCGTTTGATTTCTGTGTCTCCGTGTGTAGTTTCAGACTTGAACGCAAATTATGATCTGATTATATCAAGAAGAAACGAAGACAGAATTATAAAATAAATCGGTTAAGTTATAATAAAATCGAAAAGAGTTTTTAGATGCAACTTAACATTACGAAAGCCTAGCTTTCACTAGTGGACCATTTGGAAGTGAATGAGTAATTATTGTACAAGCATTAGACTGACCATATATAACTAATGTACATAGATATGTATATCTATCTATCTATCTATCTATCTATCTATCTATCTATCTATAATTATATATATATATATATATATATATATATATATATATATATATATATATAGTCATATACATGTGTGTGTGTGTGTGTGTGTGTGGATGTATGTGTGGATGTTTTCCTCTTTGTATCTATATCTATTATCTATATATACAGGTGTGCGCACACATAGAAACTTGGATATATTGGAGAAATCATAAACAAGCTACGGGCATAAACTCGTACATCAAACAATGCATTCATGCACATACACTTACGCACCTACATGTATAAACGCAGACGCATTCTTAACACGTTTGTGTGTGTCTTATTTCCTTATCTTCTTGTGCATTCTGCAGGATTAATAGAGAGGAGTAATGCCTATGATTAAAAACATTCGAATATCGGATACTCGGTCATTGCATGTGCTTCATGTGCCAACTTTTATGGAACTACTTGCAAAAAAAAAAAAAAATTGCAGGTGAGCCTCGGATTACTTGTTATATATACGTATACGTGTGTGTCTGTGTGTGTGTCTGTGTGTCTGTGCGTGTGTGTGAAAAGGGAACATGTATATAAGGTGTGCAAATAACCATATGTATAGTGCTAGGTAGTATGTAGATATCTACTATGAAGCATTTTTTGTAAAAACTTGGAAAATCTTTAGAGCATATTTCTCCTTCTCACCCTTTTTCTTATTATATATACATATACATACATACATAAATATATATAAGGTTATATGTATATGTGTGTTTGTATATATATATATATATATATATATATATATATATATATATATATATATATATATATATATACATTCATACATATATATTTATATATGCATTTATAATATAGTGTGCAAATGACTACATATATAAATACATACATACGATATTATACACATATATATATATCAATATATATAAGTATAATATACATACCTACATATATACACATATATGCATATACATATACATCTATAAATATATATAGTTATATATATATACATATATATGTATATATATACATATATATATACATATATATATATATATATATATATATATATATATATATATATATATATATATATATATATATATATATATATTCCTGTATATATCGACGAGTTCTGTGTGGCAGGGTATCAGATTTAAGCTTATCATGAATTATATAATAGATGTCAGTGAAGATGAAATGATTTATAATTGATAGCAAAACGGTAAAATTCTCGAAGGCTGGCTTTTGTCTTTACTTCCTTATCTTCCACCCCTCCCCTTTTTTTCGTTTTCTTTTTCTTCTCCTTACTTCTTCCTCTTCCCTGACCCTTCTTTTCCTGCACTTGACATGTTCTTCATCTTCTTACATCATCACCATCACCATCTTCAACATCATCATGATAATCATTACCATTAGTAATAGCACTGTTAGTCATGTGTGCTTGTGCGACACACAATAATTATACGTACATATATATATACATATATACATATATACATATATAAATATATATATATATGTATATATATATATAAGTATATATATGCATATACATATATAAATATGTTTATATATGTATATATATATATATATATATATATATATATATATATATATATATATATATATATATATATATACGCATGTAATTCGCAAAAGAAAGTTAAGTATATATATCCATATACACACTTAAACATAATCACAAATATTTATATTGGAACCTTTATATTATTATTTCATCCTCTCTATACTTTTATTTTCAATGTCCTGTTGTTTTTTTTATTCTTTTTTTTTAAAACTATTTCTGCCGCTGCCTTTGTTATTTTGTTTTCATTCTTTGAAAATAATATATTTTCCGAAATAGGTAACTTACCAATCTAAATTGTGACTGCTACGTTTCTGAGTTCTAATCCAGGCGTCCTCACTTGTTCCCTTTTAAAGGAGCCATTATGTTAATAGGCATGATGACAGTACGTAATTTATTCTCATTTAAACTACTCATTAATACTTGACTTAATTATTCTATTAATTGTTGACATACGATAAATAAAGTCAATCCGAATGGGAATTGAACACAAACGGTTGGTTTCTGATAATGGCGTTAGGTTAATAATTCTGGATTCCAACCATTATATGCCAATTGTTTGCCTGTGTGTATAAAACTGACTGTTCTACTAAACTAGGGTATATATTCTATTGATCAAGGCGAACGTTGAAGCGAAGTGGCTGCGTGCAATTTGATCTCAGTTGTACATAGTCATTACTATAAATCACACGGCATTTTGCCTGCTGCTCAACCAATTCCACTGCAAACTACCTCGCCTGACCACTGGGCCGTGCGCGCTCATTGTACAACACTAAATAACAACAAAATATTAAGAATCTATTTCCAGTCACAAAAGTCAGAACGTAAGACAACAAATCCTTAAGAAAAACAAAATCCTTTATTACAGTCGAAAACAGAAAATGTTCGGTATGGTGGTGCTGATGCACATTATTATTATATACATGTTTTATTAATAGTGCGCATACGAGGCTAGTCCAGCAGTAATTTTGTCCGTCATAATGGCTTGGTCAGTGTCATAAGTACGACTAACAGTCTCACAAAGTGTCATATTCAATGTATGTTTATAGCATTTGGCCAATTATAAAGATTGTCGTAAAATGACCGCTCGTTGCCTGTAAAGGGATAATTAAGAAGAAAGGAGTTTTGCTCCGAACTGCCTATTGCTGAATACTGGTGGTTTGCGTCGTTACAGCAAGGTCTAGACACGGATTGTTTTATTTTGCATCTTTTATGTTTCTATGCACATCTTTTTCTTCCTGTTTAACTCTCTTCTTTGTTCGATCTTCAAGCATTTATTTTTATAGAAATATTTATAGACTAACACAGGCAAAAAGTAAAAGAACGCTGATGCATAAATATATGCATGTACACACGTGTATCTCCCCCCTCTCTCTCTCTCCCCCTCTCTCTCCCCCTCTCTCTCCCCCTCTCTCTCTATATATATACACACATATATTATATATTTACAAATATCTATCTATATATATACATATTATATATACATATATATATGTGCGTGTGTGTGTGTGCATGTATGTATATACACACGAACACACACACATACACATTTATACTCATAGATAGATAGATAAAGAGATAGATAGATTTAAATATATATACATACTTAAATAGAAATATAAATTGACACATATGGTCGCATGTGTTCAGATACATACATTCATACAAATTCTTACATAAATGCATAAATATATACGGGCATACATCCATACAGAGATATAGTCATGACAATGTTGCCTAAATTCCGAAGAAAGATATTATTTTCTGTCTTAACCCCACCCACCAAGGATGAGAAATCTTGAAAAATAAACCAGAAACCAGAAAGACCTACACACGTACGTTATCTGTCCAAATGTGGTAGGGAACAATGCTGGTGAGTAAAAATAAAATAGACACTGCACTGCTATGAGCATTCTTCTTACTATGATCGTTGCTTTCCACTAATATAATTTCAAGCATGGTAAAAACTGAATGTCTAACATTGTCCCATGAAATCAGATGGATCCACAATACCGTTTGTTTGTCTCTTATTAGACCCGGTGAAGCTGATAAATGATCCTTTCCGAATCATGAACAATTGGTCATTCCCCTCTAAAACGCCATTAAGCATTGAGTCCCTGATAATATGTTGCTGTTTGATGGGATAAGAATCGATTGTTTGTATTACCTTTAAAGACCACATAATGCAGAGGATTTGTTAGGAGTTTCAGAGAATTCCATCGTCAATGCTCAACGCCCGATACCCTTCATTGTAGACAGGCATGATGACCATGAAACTTGGGGCAATGTTTGTTTTTCTGCACTCTCCAATGTGTTACATAAATATGAGCAATCTCATGTCATGCGATAGTTTTTACTCAAAGAAAAGAACTGTGCAGAAATAAGTTATGGATAAAATAAATAGGAGACGATAAGATTGAATAAAATTCTTGAGATGCGTGGGAGTATGACTCTTGTCATCCGTCTAAAATCATTAAAAAGAAAGCATAAATATGGCTATACAAATTATATTTCTGTGTCTTTGTATAGACAACCAAAGATCAATGGTTGTTCAATTCTAAACACTAAGTCATAAGGAGCTGCATCAAATATTGAAGGAATTTTGTCCAACGTTCTAATGATTCTAATGAAGTAACAACTACGATTAGATGTACAATGTTTTTCTTTTCAATAAAAAATATGTAATTTTATATGGATTGTAATGTTTTCTTGCTAAAAGTCAAAATGATACAATTAATATTATAATAATAATATAATTAATTTTTATTTAACATTCGAAATCAACATTGCATTATTATTAATATTAAAATTGTTTCCACTAACAAAATAATAATTGTATAATTAGTATTATTAGAATTATGATTTTTTGGCTATTATTATAATTATGAGAATGTCTTCCCAAGATCAAAATATATAATGAACTACCGGGCACCCGGAGAGAGCCCTAGAGTTATACATGAGAGGGGGATTTTACAGAGGAAGAGGAGGAAGGGGAGGAAGGAATGTTCAACAGATCAGAAGTATTTTATCAGACTTTCTAACGATCATATCCATAAACCATCAAAATGATAATATGCAAAACAACCATCTTAATAATATCATAGTAATAATAATTTCTTCTCAACCGCGTGTTTCTGGGATCAGTCCCACTGCGTGGCACCTTCGGCAAGGTTTGGTAGACGGAAACTTAAAGAAGCCCGTCATATATATATATATATATATATATATATATATATATATATATATATATATATATATATATATATATATATATATATGTATATGTATATATATATACATATATATGTATGTATGTGTGTGTGTGAGCGTTTGTTCCCCACAACGTCTCGACAACCAGTATTGGTGTGTTTACATCCCTGTAACTTAGTGGTTCAGCAAAAGAGACCGATAAAGTATCAGGCTTAAAAATAATAAGTACCGGGGTCAATTTATTCCACAGAAAATTCTTCAGGGTGGTGCCCCAGCATGGCCATATTCTGAGACAAGTAAAAGATAACATCTAAATTATGTAATTTCTACGCTCGCGAATTTCTCTCTTTCAAACGAAATTATATAATTTCTGTGGCAAATGAAAGGTTTTCTTCCTTTGAGTGAGAATTATATAATTAATTTCTCAAACGCGTGATAATGCTAATAAATAGCGTGATGAGGATAAATTATCCATATAATGCAGAAAAATACGTTACTGGCCAGCCATGAGACTCGAACTCACATCTCAATACATCTCAACGCTTCTAAAAACAAACTTTGTTTACTTTCATCGTAAAGTTGAATTTGTATAATTAATAGTATTGTAACTATTGATTCCTTCACATTAAACTTATATAAATACCTTTTCAGTTAATATAATGAGGAACAGAAACACAATAAATTATTTAATTATTATTTTGATATTTTTTCTAAAAATCAAAAATTACATAATTGGTATTAATTAAATGATAGATAGTTTCACACTCAAAACGAAACGAGCAATCAAAAGCAGGGTTATTAAAGTATAAGGTAGAATGCTTTGTGGTATTTGTTCAGACTCTCTGTGCTCTCGGTTCAAATCCACGCAAGATCTGACTTTTCATTTATCCTTTAACGGTCGATAAATAAAGTACCAGTTAAAGGTAATCAATTTGTGGAATTGGCGGAATTATTAACGCGCTAGGCGAGATTTTTGTGATATCTGTTCTGTTTATGGGCAAAGGGAGGGCAAAGCTAATTAGGAAATTAAAGTTATAAAACCATAAAGGAAATGGAGTCTCCCGTTGCATGGTCATCTATATACACACATATACAAACATTTATTTGTGCGTAAGCAGAAATCAAAACACAGATTCACTCACATAATGACTCGTATGCCGGCACATACTTTTATAGATGAATGCATAACTAATTAGTTGATAGTTTCGAAATTCAGATGACGGAGTTTTGTTTCTTCGATGGAGACCGAACATTTCTCTGTTGGTCAAAAGTTTAAAAAAGAAACTTCAGAAAGACAGATATATTCACACACGCATGCGTGTATAAGCATGCGTGTGTGTGTGTGTATTCACACATGTATGCATGTATGTATGCATATATTTGTGTATTCATATACATTTATATGCGTATACATAGATATACATATAGGCCGACAAGAAACTAATGCCCACATATATTTGTGGAAGATCCACGAAAACTTATTCCGACATTTGTAATAGAAGAGTGAGAGGGAAATGGAGTGGGAGTTATTTGTCAGGACTCAACACTGTCTTTCACATATTCTCTCTTCAGGAACCAATACAGCAACAGACCGGCATTTAAAGGCCAACAATTCTACAACAGTTTCCCAAAAGACTTACAAAAAGTTACTAAATTTTCCCTTGAGATGTATTATTAGGTATAGAGATGCATTTATCTCTATCATCAGTTGCGAAATGTTACAACTAAACCAGAGTAGTTCCCACTAATTTGCTGATTCACCAACAAGTGATAATGTGCATATTGTAGGAGAGAACAAAAATATTGGACGCCAAGACATGTACAGAGACATCAGAAAGCATTCACATGTGAAGGTGATATTCCAAAAAGGCGTCGTTGGACGTGATACCAAAGGCAAATCAAAGATACCTACATGCATATATATGCATGCATACATTTATTATGTTTTAGTCGGAATGAAAACAAAATAGACAATGCTTACATTCAGCAGTTACAACTCATAAAAAATCCTGAATATTATGTAGTAGAACCAGAGAATGACGTTTAGCATCGGTGTTGAGTGAAGCAATGCTGATGGAAAGAGCAGAAACGGCTGTGATTTTTGGTGAATTCTAATGTTTTGGACAAAGGCATTCATTACAATTTGCAATAATTCCTTGTTTACGGCACAATCAAATATGTCGCCTTTATAAATATAACGCGGTTACATTACAGTTTTTTGAAAAGTTGAAATTACTGGTATAGCACGGAGTTTTGGTTAATGAGTTCTAGTGTGATTAAAATAGCTGTTCTAATTGCGTTTTTTGCTGACTGTATTATGTAAATATGTAAATCTCCGAATATGTTGTGAAGAACTCCTGGCTTTAAGGGAATTGCGAAAGGCGTGGTTGGAAGCCCAAACTTATGCTTTCTTTTACAGGGCTTAAACACCTGAAAGAACGCTGCAATACCTGTGTGATCATCATTAATTGATCCTCCTGTATTTTCTGTCACCCAAACTGAGGAAATTTTCATCCCCCCTATGTTTGTGTGTGTATATGCCTGTGTATGCGTGTGTGAATATGTGAGTGTGTGTGTGTGTGTGTGTGTGTGTGTGTGTGTGTGTGTGTGGAACGAAACTCTCGGAACTTGAGTCATTCTGTTACTTCTGCAAAATATGAATATATATTTATATATCTATATATATATATGTGTGTGGGGGGTGTATGTATAAATTACGCAATGAAATTTCAACTTAGACTGATTTTCACCTTTTATTATTTTCAATTTTTACAATTTTACAATTTTATAATACTTAAATAAACGAGTACGTTCATGCGTTGCGCAATCATCAGGTTTACGTAGTGGCAATCGTCTTCCAGAATGCATGTATGCATGTATGTATGTATGTATGTATGCATGTATGTATATTTATGCTTAGTTCGCCTGGAAAAATATTTTTTACTCAACGCTTTTTGTTTTGCGATGTGAATAAATATTTGGATATATTTGCTAAAAACACGGATATCAATATTGGTTTCAAATTTTGGCTCCAGGTAGAATCGTTAGGCATGCCGGAAAAAATGCCTAACGGAATTTCGTCCGTTTTAACTTTCTGAATTTAAATGTTGCCGGAGTCTTGTTTACTTTTCTCGGTTTTCGGATCGATAGAATAATTATCAGTTGTGCACGGGGATCGATATAATTGATTTGTCCACTCCCTCAAAATTGCTGGCTTTGTGTCAAAATTTGCAACCAATATTATGGCGTATATCGATCTGTGCTAGACACAGTATTATGGTTATTTTGCCCATTGAAACGTATTAGTGGAGAATATGATATTTCTATATATAGCATTGTTTTCGAAACAACTGTAAGCTATTCTATGTTTTTAACAGGGTGTGTAAATAACATCCCTGCAGATGTTATTATCACTGTCAGTGAACAATTAAGTTATTCATTGGCACGGAGGTGGTTGTGTGGTAAGAAGCTTGCTTCCTAACCACATGTGTCCAGGTTCAGTTCCATGGCGCAGAACTTTGGGTAAGTCTCTTCTACAATAGCCTCCAGTCGACCAAAGCCTTGTGGGTCGAATTCGTAGACAGAAAAGGAAAGAAGCCCGCTGTCTATGTGTGTGTGTGTGTGTGTGTGTACGTATATACACACACGCATATATGTGCGTGTGTGGCTCTGTATCTGTCTTTGACGACGGGTGTTGGTATATTTACGGTCCTGTTAAATAGCAGTTCAGCAAAAATGGCCATAGAGTAATTACAAGGATTTACAAATATATAATAAGTTTTGGAGTCGATTTGTCCGACTAAAATTTTTCAAAGCGGTGCCCCAGCATAGCAGCAGCCTAATAACTGAAATGAGTACGACAAAAATTGAATGTGATGCCCATACACTTCTTGAGTAAAATTTCTTACAAACGTTGAAATGCTGTCTCCTGATTTAAAAAAAAACTTGGAGATTAATATATGATTCCTAGTAAAATCATTCGATATATATTTAGACTATTGATACGGAAGTGGTCAATTTTCTATAGCACTGCTGAAAAAACATAATTAATATGTATGCAAGGTTATATGTAGAAATACGCCTGAAATTACGAATTATTATTAGAATTATAACAATTTGTCCAATACACGCTATTGAGTTTTCATTGATTAATCAGTGTTATAACGTCCGTGAGTTTGTGTGTGTGTGTGTGTGTGTGTGTGTGTCTGTGTGTATGATTGTTATATATATGTACACACACACGCACACACTAACACACACACACACACCTACACACACACACACACACACACACACACACACTCACACGCGCATATATGAAAGTGCGTAACCTAGTGAATGAACGCGTTGCACTCATGACTTCTCGATCGCGGTTTCGACTCCCAGATAGGCTGTGCGTTGTGTTCTTGACCGAAACACGTCTTTTCCCGTTCTTCCAGTCCACTCAGCTGTAGACGTGTCACCCTTCGACAGGCCAGTCTTCTGATCAGCGGGGAATGCTGGTTTGATCGCTTAGCCATCTGAGTCGAATCGTTTGAAAGTTAAAACGATGCAAATCGCATTGTGATCAGCGATGTATAACAACATGAGATAGTCTGGACGACAAGCTTTGAAGAAATTTTTTTAGTCGAATAAATAGACCTCAGCACTTGTTTACTTTCCTTCCTCTCGGAGGATCACATGAAGATAGCTTTAATAAGACAGCAATAACCACTCGAAACCTGTCATGCTGTTCTCATCTTTACCTTGTTGAGACAAAGACAGCGATGTGGAATGTTTATTGGACATTCAGAAATAAACTTATTCACAGCTTTTACATTCAAAGTAACAACACTCTCAGTAGTAAACTTATTGTCTAAAATGTATATGAATATTTTCATACACAAATATTGTCCAATAATTACTCGTTATGTGCTGTGTATATATGTATATTCGTCCAACTGTAGCACACTGTATGAGCCTGTGCGTATCTAGGGTGCAATTAGATGTCTATAGATATGAATCCGTCCATTATCTTGAGTTATGTACTTGGAGCACTTAATTACCTGTATGAGAGGTGAGGAGAGAGAGAGAGAGAGAGAGAGAGAGAGAGAGAGAGAGAGAGAGAGAGAGAGAGAGAGAGAGAGAGAGAGAGATCTGTTTTAATCCGTTCATAACGCGCACACATACACACAAACATGTACACACATACACACAAGCAAACACATATAGTCATATAAATTCAGCGCACAGAAAAATGTATGTGTGTGTGTGTGTGTGTGTGTACATGTACGTCTGTCGGTGTGTGTACTTATATGTATATATGTACATATGTATATATGTATATAGGCATATATATGTATATTTATCTATATCTATGTATGTATTATCTATCTATCTATCTATTTATCTATCTATCTATCTATCTATTTGTCTATCTATCTATCTATATACACATACATAAATATCTATGTATGTATGTGTGTATGTATGTATACATGTTTATCTATACAAGTTCCTTATATTGTGTGTAGCAGGATTAATGAACATATGAATTAATGATGAACTTTTCTACCGACTTGAGTAGCACTGAAATAATCTGCTCTGTTCTCATATTTCTCTCTCTCTCTCTCTCTCTCTCTCTCTTTCTCTCTCTCTCTCTCTCTTTTTCTCTCTCTCTCTCTCTCTCTCTTTCTCTCTCTCTCTTTCTCTCTCTCTCCCTCTCTCTTCGTCCTAACATTTTGTCTTTCGCATTTTATTTGTGAAAATGTTTGATCTCTGATAGTGAAATTTTTGCTGGCGTTTACTTGTGATTGGCTGTCGTATTGCACAAACATTACATTCCAACCGTGACCACCTCGTGTTCTAAGTGCAGGGAAGATAGATAAAATGAGATATTTCTAAAAATGATTTGAAGGTAATTTTGCCTTATTTCTTGCTGTTCAAGCGACTACGTAGAAGTTCCTTCCAATGGAACGAAATTTGCTTAGTGGGAACGAAATTTGCTTAGTGGGTGTAAAACCAGGTCCATAATGCTTTTACAAATAAGGCCTTTTTTTTTTTTCAATCTTAATATCAAAACAAGTACAGATGAATAATAATTATTATTCATCAATCAAATCAGATAAGTCCAATAATATGAAAGGTAATTCGTCGAATCACTCCACAAGTGATTCGAAGTGATACCCTCGTTCGTTTTGGTGATGAAGTTTTTCAGGAGGATGTTTCAAACGTTTTGATTGCCCACCCAAAATTTTAGGTGCTACATTTACACCCCACTGTCTCCCTATTCCCGGGCCTATGTGCGTCTATGCAATTTCTCTGGTATTGCAGCCATGAAATTTCGTACAAATGTTATTTTTTGGTCGTGTAATCGAATGGTTGTGCAATCATATGGTACTGTAGTTATGAGGACGTGTTAATGTGAAGCTGTGTAGCAGCATGCTTGTTCAGTGGGGTATTTAGTTCTTCACTTTGTGGTTATGAAAAGACGAAATACAAAGTCGATCTAGAAATGTAAAGAGCCGTAAAAAAAATAACGTAAGATATTTTGTCCGAGGTTCTGACAATTCCGCTAATCTACGTTCCTCATGATGCTGATGAAAATGATGATGATGATGATGATAGCATTAATAATCCTTTCTACAAGGCTTGAAATTTTGAAGAAGAGAATAGTAGATTACTTCGATCCTAGTACTCAGCTAGTATTTATATTATCGACTCCGAAAGGATGAAAGGCAAAGTCGACCTCGGCGGAATTTGAACTCAGAACGTAAAGACAGAAGAAATACCGCTAAGTATTACGGCCGGCGTTCAAACGATCCTGCCAGCTCGCTACCTTAATAATAATAATAATAACAATAATAATAATAATAATAATAATAATAATAATAATAATAATAAAAATAATCTTTTCTACTGGAGGCACAAGACCTCAAATTTGTGGGGAGGGGACTAGGCGATTACATTGATCCCCAGCATTTCACTGGTACTTAATTTGTCGACCCCGAAAGGATGAAAGGCAAAGCCGACTTCGACGAAATTTGAACTCAGAACGTAGCGGCGGACAAAATACCCGGCGTGTTAACGATTCTGCCAGCTCGATACCTTAATGATGATGATGATGATGATGATGATGATGATGATGATGATGATGATGATGATGATAATTTAGCGTCTCGAATCAAAGAGAAGCAACACAGGATATGTGGATTAGAAAGTTTTCCCTAAATGGTAATCATAGAAGTAAGGAAAAACTTGGCGCAAGTGACCTAATCACGTGACAAGCAGTTCCCTCTGACGCATTCCCTGATGAGATGTGATGAAAATGTTATCTATTCCTCTGGGTGAAAGGAGGACAAATAATAGAATGCACTGAAAACTTTCGAACTTCAACTATTTGGCTCATCTACCCAACAACTGAAGAACCAGACATGTTTGATAACAATCTTGTTGTTGCTCCTCTCACTCGCATCTACGCTCAATGTTTCGTAGTTGTTTTATCACACACTAACTTACTTTCTCACTACCTTACACTTCAACTCTCTCTGTCTCTCTTTATCTGTCTCTCTGTCTCCCCCTCTCTCTCATATATATGTGTATGTGTGTGTATGTGCTTATATACATGTATACACACACACACACAAACACACACACACACACACACATATATATATATATATATATATACGAGTGTGTGTGTGTAATATATATATATATATATATATATATATATAGAGAGAGAGAGAGAGAGAGAGAGAGAGAGAGATTCGTCCTATTTTTTGGACTGCCATGTTGGCTTGGCGATAACTATATATATGTTATATATATAATATGTTCATTTGAATTTATACGTTTTTGTGTCGTAACTCCTTTATTATTATTTATATATATTTATATATATAAATACATATATATATATATATATATATATATATATATATATATATATATATATATATATATATGTATATATGTATAAACGTACATCCATATACACATATCCATGCATTCGTATACGGTGTATGTGTGTGTGAGAGAGAGTTTGTGTGTGTACATCAAAATAAATAAGTCTGTGTATGTGCACATATGTATCTTTTTATCTATCTTTGTATATGTATGTGTATCTGTATCCTTATACATGTACAAAAATGCACACACACACACAAACGCGCACACATATATGGCGTTAAACAAATAAATGATAAGGTAGTATGAATTCATTAATATTTAATCTTCAACCATAAATTCATTTTTCGTGGATTCTCTACTCAATGGAAAAAAAAATATATCATTTCCGATAAATCAGATGATCTATACTTAAATAGTAATTTTGAATTAATTCAGACTTATTCTGTATTAAATTAAATTTTTCTCAATTCTCATAATCGAACTATTTATAACTTATAGGCCAATATACTTTAACAGGGTACTTTCATTTTCTTCACCAGCTAGCCTGAGGGCTACATCCGACCTGGAACTAAACAATTTTGTTGTTGGCATTCCGTCGCTTACGACGTCGAGGGTTCCAGTCGATCCGATCATCGGAACAGCCTGCTCGTGAAATTAACGTGCAAGTGGCTGAGCGTACTCTCGAGTCAACAGGAAAATAGCGCATTTTCCCAACTCATAATTAACAAGATTGTACGTAATCCAAGCGAAATCTGTGTTCCTCAAAATTCAAATGCAGAGACACATCTAGAAATTAACGAAACATGAAATACAACTATTAATGATCTAGATTTCAATTCGGTCTCTGGACCAGATGGTCTCCCATCCAGACTGTTAAAAACGTGCAAAAATAGACACGCGAAACCATTAAAAATATCTCATAGGATGGATCCCATGAATCTGGCAAGCGAACCGGTAGTTATGGTAGCTCTATTAAAAAAAAAAACCTAATTCTAAGTAGATTTTCTTAATGTTCACAGCTTTGGACTCCTAACTCATCTGATCTTATAGAAAAAATTGAAAGGTTATATAGTTCGCCAGTAAAATGACTTCGGTTAAAAACTTTAATACCTGGGACAGTTTGAAAGCTCTGTGTCTCTACCCTCTTGAACGCCGATAAGGGAGATATACTATCATATACATATGGAAAATTCTGGAGGGGCAGGTTCCAAACTTTGAAATTAGATAGAATTTTAATGCATAGACTGGTAGACACTGTCAGCTTCCAAATATACCACCTTCGAAATCAGGAGCCAAAACACGATTGTACCAGTCTGATATTTAGAAGTTCTTAACTGTAAGTGTTCAACTGTCTATTAGAAGAAATTCGAAATATAAATGGATCCACTACTGAAATAAAAAAAAATCATGAACAAAAACAAAACATTGGATAAACTTATAACAAATATACGGGACCAGCTAAGCGTTCTAGGTGACCCTCAGGGAAGATCAACAGCTGCAAAGTCAATCATAGACCAAATTCCAGCTATAAAGAGAAAATAAAACTGATAGTGAAAAATTAAGGCGGTGCTCCAGCATGACCGCAACAGTCATGCTGCAGTGACATTCCTTTTGTTGCCTCAATTTTCTCAGTTTCGAAACCATTAAAAGAATATAAAAATTATATGGTGTGTTTTGTTCCATTCTAGTTTATTAATTTTGTTTATTTTGCTGGCGACCACAAATGGAATCGATTGTGTGTAAGATGTTTTCGCTTTTATAATAGAAAGAAACAACTAATGAATGACAGCTATATATATATATATATATATATATATATATATATATATATATATATATATATATATATATGTATATATATATATATATATATATATGTATATATATATATATATATATATATATATATACATATATATATATATATATATATATATATATATATATATATATATATATATACATACACATATAAATATATATATATATATATATATATATATATATATGTATATACATATACATACATATATACATGCATACGTACATAAATGCATACATACATACATGTATGCATAAATAAATACATACATATATAAATACATACATGCATGTATGCATACATACATACATACGGACAGATCGACAGACATATATTCATACATATAGCTTCATCTGGCTTATATATGCCGATGTAACATTGGAATATACAGATGGGGATGGGTGTACAATATTCGAAATGGAAAGAAATCGATAAATAGATTGATAAATAAGTTCCCACTTCTAAGATGTTGTTCTTGTTCGTAAGCATTTCTTAACTGCTTTAGTTAGAACAATGCCGTTACAACAATGCTTTTGAGTAGAATAATTAACTGTAAAGCTAACCGAAATTTGAAATGCTAGCCTCCACTTGCATTGCATTCGATTCTGACAGAAGAATTCCGATACGACAATACGACAATACATATTCTTTCGCTTGTTGAGATTCATTTCCGTTTCCTCTCTTACTGTTCTATTTCTCAGCAAATGTTTTCGTTGAGGGCGTTATTTAGTAATTTCCGTTTCAACGACAGTCTTATATGCGGTCGACAAGCACCTGTCGTTCTAGCAAAGCTATCTGCCAGTATCTTTGTCACGTCAATTGTTTCTTATACAGCTGCAACCATGTGTCCATTTTCATATCATTGTTTTTCAGATTCTTCACTATCCCTCGCTCTTCCCATTCTCTCCTCGCATAAACACTCTTATCCATCATACCTTTTTTTCTATCCTTTCTTGATGGTTTTACTCGTTATTTGTTCTTTTAATCATGTCTGTTTCTTGTTTTACATATTGTTATTTTGGTTTCCATCATATTTCTATTTATTATTTTTTTTTCATTATTTTTAATTATTTCTTTCTGCTATTTATTATTTTCCATTTTATACATTTATTGTATATTTTATTACAGCAAAAGTATTGATTGGTTGATGACAAGTGTATATAGAACAAAGGAGTGAATTTCATCATCCAGTTTCGTGGACTCAATTTTTTCAGTTTCGAAACTTATCCACCAAGACCAGTTCTTCTCTTCATCTGATATCGAGGAAATACTGAGCACCACAAATGGTACTTTTGAGACAAGCGGATCATTCAATAAGTACCAAAATAATTTTCTATCCAAAACTGCCTTTGTATTTATTGATAGATTACAAAGTTGACCTGCACCCTCTGTCTTTCTTTTACCAATCTGATTTGCTGAATGTCTTTGAAAAAACGCGATCGTGAATATTGGAATTCCATTTGTCAATTCTTCTCCTGCAGACATTAGCGAACATCTAGAATTAAGAGCTTCCATATAGATAGATAGATAGATAGATAGATAGATAGATAGATAGACAGATAGATAAATAGATAGATAGATAGATAGATATACATAGATTGATTGATAGATAGATAGATAGATAGATAGATAGATAGATAGATAGATAGACAGGTAGATAAACAGATCGATAGATAGATAAATTGATAAATAGATAGAAAGATAGATAGATAGATAGATAGATAGATAGATAGATACATTTCTTTTATTAGCCACACAGGGCTCAACGAAGATGGGACAAATACAATGTAGAGCTTTTCTTTTTGGGAGGGGGAAGGAAGGAAAAAAAAAAAAAAAAAAAAAATTGGTGGTGTCGATCAAAAGGGATCGTAGGAAGGGAAAAAGGAGCAGTTCGATCAAAAGGGATCGAAAAAAAAAGAGAAAAGGAAAGGCCGATCAATAGGGATCGTGTATCATACAGTAATGTTCTCGTGTAAAAAGAGGGGAGGACAGTTTAGGTTTAGCCGTGGAAGGAAAAGCCCACGGAAAAGACCACGGTAACCTTGGTCAATATTCTCATTGAAGAAACTATAACAGTAAGTGACTCTCTTTTGCCTTTTTGTTTTATTTTTTTTTCTTGTTCATAGGGTTATGCTCAAGATGGCTCCGTCGTTCACACGTGCCATCCTTGCTACATTCACCCATCTTTTTTTGAAGCATTCACTAGACAAGACTTCCCTTTCTACTCTCAACTTCCTCTTCAGGTGATACTTGAAGAAGTTGATGAGAGATTGCCCAGAGAGGAAAGTCTTTGTCTCTAGACCTTTCAGACGCGTCCACCATACACATTCTTTCGCCATAGCCACAAGTACGATGAAAATAGCTCTTCCTTCCCGTTTAAAGGAAGGAGGCGCGACAGTATTCACGATAGACTCGGCTGATAGACCGACTCGTCCCACACGCGATAGCAGTTGTTCGACGTAAGCCCACAGCTCGGAAATGGTGGGACACTGTACGAGTGCGTGCAGAACGGTTTCGTCGCTCTGCCGGCATCTCGGACAGGTCGGCCCCGTGTTTCTCGAGCCATGCCTGTAGAGCTTATCCCGAACGGGTAGTGCTTCTCGATAGCACTGCCAGGCCAGGGATCTCTGGAAGTTGTCCATAGGTCCCGGCCCGAAGGTCGTCTTAAACAGGCGGGTCAGGTATTCCTCGTCGACGCCCAGGTTCGCCCCGAGATCGTCGGCGTACCTTCCCTCCACTAATCCACTATAGAATGCGTTAGTTGTGATGCAGTCGCTCAAGGTTGACCCGGGTTGTTGGAGTTGCCGAAGAGCAGCGCGACACTCGCGGTGCCATTCGCCCTTCCTCGGCCTCTTCTTGATCCATGACTGCAGTTCGGTCATGGAGACGAGCTGCGGGAAAGCGCGCCGCACAAACGGTGACCACACCTGTTCACCGCTGTCTACGTAGAGCCGGAGATGTCGCAGTCTCAGCGCGTGTCTGCGCATCATCAACCACGGCATGCCCAGTCCTCCTTTTAACGGGTGTTGGCAGCAAACGGATCGCCTAACCATCGGAACGCTTCCTTTCCACAAGAAGCGGAAGAGGATGCGCTCCAGTTTGGTGATGGTAGGGTCGGGACAAGGAACGACGGTCAGGCGGTAGTAGATGACGGACGCGATGTACGTGTTCGCCACCTCCGCCCGACCTTTCAGGGAAAGCTTCCTCTCGTGCCATTGCCGGGCTAGAGTGGTCACCCTTCTCGTTATCTCGTCCCAGTTCTTCTCCGTTTGGAGGTCTGGACCAAACCAGACCCCGAGCATCTCAACCGGACCGTCAGTCCAACGTCCCACGACGGAGGCGCTACTTGACGGCATGGGGTTGCTTCTCCAGGTGCCGAGCCGCAAGCCCACTGACTTATCCCGGTTGATTTTCGCTCCCGTTACCGCTTCGTAGTCTCTCAGTGTCTCGCCGACAAGCTCGATGTGCTTTTGGCTAGACACTATGACAGTGACGTCGTCCGCGTATGCCGACACGCTCGTCCCGCATCCCAACTCTCGCGGGATGCCCCTCAGCGTCGCCAGCTTCCGCAGTAGTGGCTCGAGAGTCAACGCGTACAGAAGCGACGAGAGGGGGCATCCCTGACGGACCGAACGTGCAATGTCGAAGGGTCTTGATAGATGCCCATTGACGCGAACTACCGAACGGATGCCTCTGTACAAGGCAGCCATCCAGCCGCGGAAAATGGGACCGAAGCCGGCTGCTATGAGGACAGCCTCCAAGTATTGATGGTCTACCCTATCGAAAGCTTTCGATTGATCTAAATTGATCAGGGCCCCACCCATGCCAGGTTCCTTAACTACCCTCTCTATGATGTAGCGCATCAGATGGAGGTTGTCATGGATGCTCCTGCCCGGCACCGCGCACGTTTGCGCCTTGCCGATCAGTTTCTCGATGACAAGCGCCAACCGCTTGGCTAACACCTTGGCCAAAATTTTAAAGTCTGCATTGAGCAGAGTGATGGGCCTAAAGTTATCTATGACGTCCCCCTTGTTTGGATCTTTCTTCAGCAGCGTTACGGCTCCTCGACTCACAAAACCGGGAATGCTCCCGTTTTGCTGCCAGTTGCAGTACACCGCCACCAAGACGTCTCCAAACAAGTCTGGCTTACAGTTGTAAAGCTCGTAGGGCAGACCATCCAAACCCGGAGATTTGTCCCTCGAGCATCCCGCCATCGCGTCCCTCACTTCCGCCGCCGTGATGGCACCTTCGCAGCACTCCGCCTCTCTTGCCGAGAGTCGTGGCAGGCTGTGCAGGTAGGCACTGAAGTCCACCCTGCGTTCTCGCTCGCCATTCGTCCCAAACAATCGAGCAAAGTGCCGCTGAAAGGCCTCACACATTTTGCTTGGCTCGAGCAGTTCGCGCCCCTGTTCGTCCACCAGAGACCGAATGGTGGCTTTGTTGCCCTGTTGCGCCTCCGCCACCCGGGCCTCTCGTGCGGCTCCAACACCTTCGTTTCTTAGAGCACGCATCCTAGCCCTGACAACGCACCCTTCGTGTTTGGCGTTGAAGTGTTGGTCAAGGGCCAACCTCGCCGCCAAAACGTCGGATGCGATGCCACTTCTAATTGCCTCTTCTAGCTTCTTAACTAGTT
>NC_142940.1:60552431-60554931 GCF_046866305.1 Octopus bimaculoides
ATGGCTGAATATCATTCCTTAAATACGTGCTAATTCTTCTTTTCTTTGTAACTCAATATGTGTGTATGTGTATGAACAAAAATTATGTGTGCGTATATGTGTGTGTGTTCTTCAGAATTTCAACATCAATAACATCCTATTTTCCAATTTTTCATAACTTACTGTTTCTATAATCTGCTTCTACTTCCTCACCTCTTAATCCCTCAATGTCTTCATTTCACTCTGTTCTAATTTTTTGTTTTTCTTAAAAGTCTCCCATCTTTCTTTGACACAAATAAATCCACATGCAGATTTTGATATGTCTTGTATTTTAGCACTTACTTCTTTTTGCTACAGGTCATGATTTCATATATCATCACTATGAATGATGTTAATGGATAGCTTATTGTTGTTGTTGTGGTTGTTCTTTATATGAAGAAACTCAGTCTGAGATGAAATATATCCAAGGAAGATAGCCTGGAGATATTAGAGCATTTTGTTTGGCGTATGCATGTGTGATGGAAATGCACAAGTGTTGTTTGTGTGTCAGACTGAGAGTGCGAATATTTTCTAATATAATAAGGATTTCAGACTTTGACAGAATGCTCTAAATTTGGGGCAAGTTCGAGTCAGCAATAATGGTTGATTAATATTCACACTAACCTTATCAACACCGGATGAATGAAAAGAAAGCCAACCTCGCCCGGACTGCAACACAAATCGTACAGAGAAGTAAATCGCTGCAATGTGTGTGTAAATATAAAGTGGAATTTCTAGCAGAAAAAACATGAAGAAGCATAGATTCATTTCGGTCTATCTTCAGGGTTTGAATGGTATTCTATAGTCGCCACCGGAAGAAATAAATATAAAAATTACTTTGGAAAAAATTGAGCGAAAAATGTAGAAAGATAAATATCGCATTTTGTTAGTCGCTCTACCAATTCCTGCTAAGCCACCAATAGAGAGTGTATGTCTATATCAGAATGGTTTCAAAATTTAGGCTCAAAGTCAGCAATTTCGTCTCAAGTATTTGGCTGGTAGTCTTCTTTTATCGACCTTGAAATGATAAAAGTGAAAGCTGATTCCGATGGATTTTAATTCAGAACATAAAAGGTAAAGATTAAATATCGCTAGACATTTTGTTCGACGCTCTAATGTTTCTGCTAAATTACAATGTGTAAGAAAGTGGGATACTATACAGTTAACTGTAGCATAATTTTAACAAATATAGTAAAAGCCTATAAACAAAATTTCATATTGTCTCGAGTGGTGAATTGGACCAGCGTTGGACAAAGGATGACCATTTGAAGAGACCCTGTCTGTTATGGGGATTTCTATCTGTAAATTTCAGTTTGATATTTTAATGTGATTTCGTAGATTCTATCCAAAATGGATCCATAGGATCCATTTTAAGAGGGGTGAAAGGAATGGTTTTAAGAAATTTCACCGTAGACATTTTTGCTGTAAGAAATTCCTCCATAAAGGAGGCACACAAGAAGACTGTAAACTAGACAACTCACCTGAAAGAAATTACCTTTCTCTAATTGATAGGTTAACTGATGAAACTGACGTTTTAAGGAAATAACTAATCATTACCTTT
The DNA here is from genome assembly GCF_046866305.1 of Octopus bimaculoides. Lineage (NCBI taxonomy): Eukaryota > Metazoa > Mollusca > Cephalopoda > Octopoda > Octopodidae > Octopus > Octopus bimaculoides. The sequence goes on from NC_142940.1 coordinate 60,554,011, forward strand.
TCTGTTTTTTGCAATTTCTTTTTCTTTTACGGCGTATTTTCCTAAGGCAAAAATGTCTGCGGCGAATTTTCCGGACACAGAAAAGAATAGTAAAGGACATGTGGGTTTAACAGACAAAAGTTAGGCGTAAGGTTGTGTTTATAAGATGTAACATGTCACATCTTAAGATATGAATAAGAGTGAGATTTTCCGTTTACAAGTCTACAGAGAACTACATATATTCTAAGAAAGAAGACTCGAAATGATGAGAGAAGTAACAAAAGGAAAAGAACGTAATGTTGTGACATTGTCACGCGGTTCTCTTCCCCTGATTATTGATAAGGAATAACTAGTGAACATTTTCCAACTGTGAATCAAAACCGTCTCAATATCTAAAGATCTTGAAGCCACCACGCCGGGTTAGCCAACTTGTATGCTTATTTATGACAAAGCAAAAAAAATGAATGATAATGATAACTGACAAACATACACTTCTGTCAAAATTGGTAAACAAAGGAATCTCTGTCTACACAGAAACATTGTGTACATTTTTCAGTTCTTTTCTTATCAAAATCCTATTGAATATCATGATCAGTCGTATTGCATATAAAGCGTTCCGGTCATTTATTATTCAACAAATTAGAAAACGTAGATTTTTAGCAATTCGTTGTAACACCTATATCTACGCGCATGTGTACATGGAAGTTCATGTGTGTGTGTGTGTGTGTGTGTGTGTGTGTGTGTAGATATATATATATATATATATGTGTGTGTGTGTGTGTGTGTGTGTGTGTGTGTGTGCGTGTGTGCATGCAAGTGTGTGTAAGTAAGTGTATGTATGTGTGTATTATCAGGATGGAAGTGAACGTAGATTTGGGGTCTATCTAAAATGAGGTCTGTTTTGATGAAAATATATAACGAACAAGAGTGGCTGCACAGAAT
>NC_142940.1:60559931-60574931 GCF_046866305.1 Octopus bimaculoides
TACGATTTCTGAAAAATAATCGACAAATCTATTGATGTTGACAAAATATGGAATTATAAGTAACTCCAACTCTATTAGAAGAGAAGCAATTGGAACGAACTTCCTCTCTCTCCACGCTTATTCTGAGAAATGGATTGGTATTTGCGACGAGTGCTTTGGGCGGACAATAAATTGTTTATTACAGACAAACAGGTTAATGGTATCTAAATCACAGCTACAGACATTACACGGTTTACTTGAAGAATTTAAATGCGAACGGATTAAAATCAGGGTGAAAAGAAGTGCAAAATATGTGAATTAGTTAAGGACACTAATGATAATGATAGATAAGACCAACTTACAAATATTTAGGAATCAATAAATGCATTCAGTGAAAGAAGAATTTAAGAAAAAATATGTTATAGGTTTTACAGAGATATACTTGCATAACAAGTGGCCTGATCTGAGATCGTGTGCTGGAACGAAAACAATTGCTGCGTGGAAGGCGTTTATAAACCATTTAAAAACACACAAAAACCGTTAGATTCACTTCAACATTTAAATTTAATTTGCTAAAATATTTTCGTCGCTTTGAGACCGCGACCTGTTCACTGACAAAATTCCGTGCTGCATCTCAGAGATGCAGCACGGATGAAGAGGTCGCAGAATATATGTATATATATATATATATATGTGTGTGTGTGTGTGTGTGTGTGTGTGTGTACGCACACACACACACGCACACACGCACGCATACACCCCCCCCCCCCCCACACACACACACACAATATGCTTTTATCCTCTTTCTATTTACCAAATTATCTTACAAGGCATTTTTCGGAGCCTTGGACTATAGTCGAAGACAATTCTGCAAGGTGCTATGCAGAAGGATTGAATCCGAAACCATGTTTTTGCGATGCGAACTTCTCGACAACACAACCATCCATCCATCCATCCATCCACGCAGCCTTCCGTCCCTCCGTCCATCCAGCTAGCAACCCTTCCACCCAGCCACCCGTCCACCCAACTAGCCACCAAAGCCACCTGTTCATCCATTCATCCGCCCATCCAGCGATCCACCCGTCCATTCACCGCCCTCCCACCTTCCAACCCACATACACATATAGCGTATGAGTGAACGAAGACGGCACAGTCAATGTCGAAGTTTCTTTGGTATCAGAGTCAGCTGATCCAGAGCTAAGCTGAGACCAATCAGCAACAAGAGTATGTAATACTAACGACCCCTTCAACTGTCAGGGGAAATAACGACCGACTTGTGTAAGCGGATGTTTCGCGGATTATGTTACTTTAGAAATCACAACTTATTACAAATGGAAGTTTCTGTAACTTTCGGCTAATTAATTTCCAGATAATGAGCTTGATGGTTCGATTTCTTCATTAGAGGAAGTCGGCAACATATTTCCGGTTTATAGTCTTGTAGCAGATCGTAAAGCTGCTCTTTAGATGTGGCACATCAGGCACAGACCAACAGCAGCAGCAGCAGCAACAACATTATCTGCAGATATAATCAACAGTAACCACAATAAGTCAAAGAGGAACATCTATGTGGTTACACGAACGGCTGAAAATAGCAGCAAAATCCGACTCAAATCTCACACTGTAATCTAATTAAAAAGGACATGCTGGATAACAGTTGGGATGGTCACTGCTGGAGATACTTGGACATTTGAACAGGAATCCTGCAATGCTCGGTTAAGATCATTTGGAATAGTCGATGTGGATCAATCATTTGTCTGTGTGCGCGTGTGTATGCGCGCGTGTGTGTGTGTACGTACATAAATATATGCACACATACATTGAGATACATATATATATATATATATGCGAATGTGTATGATTATGTATGTGAGTTTAAGTTCTCTTCTATCTTTAATCGTTTAGATTCTTCCTCTGAAGAAGGATATAGTTTCTAACAAAGATACAAAGTTCCTTTGAAATGTTAACAACAAAAACAATTTCACATTTTAAAATTGAGAAACGTCTTGCGTATTCTTACAGTTCCACTTACAATCGTATTCTTAATGTCCGAATTATGTATGTATGTGTGTACTATTCTCTATTCTATTCTGGTGTATGCTTCACTCACGACTGACCGTTGACTCCTGCACTGGGAAACTGTCCCCCACGGCTTTGGACTAGGAGAGATTATTTTTATCTCTTTACTGCTTTTCGGGATATTATTCATTAACCTGTGCATATTAGTTCACCAGTCGACAGTTTTAATTTATTGAATCTTTTCTACACAAGAATCAACTCTCAGCCTGTACTAATTTCACCACAAACATCTCATATATGGTGGCGTCATATCAAGCAAACTTATAGTAAGAAAACCAAAAAGAAGTGTTTAAACTGCTATACAAAATTCAAATTCTAATATAAATATGAAGCCTCAGACATTTAATAATTGGATGAAGCAGTTAATTAAAAATCGAGTCGTCTTCCATAGTATTTGAACTCAAGATATGACGCCATGTATTTAGACGTACATTATGTCAGCAGTGATTTCATTCTACAACACTGCTTCATAGAACGGAGTTGACGATACGCTTTCGATTCCTGAGTGGAGCCTTACCTCGTTATAACATTTCCATTCAAATCGTTGTGGGTGTAACCCTTACCTTTTATTTGTCTCGGTCATTAGACTGCGGCCATGCTGGGGCACCGCCTTGAAGAATTTTAGTCAGGAGAATCAACCCGAGTTTTTATTATTTTGAAGTCTGGTACTTACTGTATCGATCCCTTTTACCGAACCGCGAAATTATGAGGACGTAAACATACCAACACCGGCTGTCAAGTGGTGGTGGGGACAAGCATAGACACAAAGGCTTAACACGCACCTATCCCCCCCACATCTATCTATCTATCTATCTATCTATCTATCTATCTATCTATCTATCTCTCCCTATATATATATATATATATATATATATATATATATATATATATATATATATATACACAGATGGGTTTCTTTCAGTTACCATCAGCCAAATCCGCTTACAAGACTTTGGTCGGCCTGAGGTTATAATAGAAAAAAAAATGCTCAAGTTGACACGCAGTGAGACTGAACCTACGATCATGAGGCTGGAAAGCAAACTTCTTGCACCTTACCAATTCCCCCAAAATTTCAGGCCTTGTGCCTATAGCGGAAAGGATGATCAGTATTAAGAATATTATCGTCATCATCGTCATTATTATTAATCATAACATTATTAATAGTTTATACATGTATGTCCTTATTTGTTGTGCTCTCCTCACTTTTTTATAGAGAAACCATTTTAATAAAGTCCCTACCCTGCAACCATGGAAACCCCAAACGGAATTTTTTTTTAACGGTAACATACTTCTTTCCTACGTTATTCATTGCAAGAAAAGGTTATTTTATAACTGTTGTTGTCGTTTTTTTTTAATGCAAGTTCGCCTGGATCAAACAGATTGAAGATCAAAGGTATTCCAGTTCTGACCAAATCCCATATTTTATTCAGACATTGCGTTTCTAAAAATACATTTCTGATTATTTTCTTTTTTGTTTTTAGAGTGGATGTGAATTGAGGTGAAGCGACCATAATATCTCTAACAGGTCGGTCAGCTACGCAGAGATTCCTTCGTTGTCTCATAACAAATTAATAATGGATAAACTTGAAGAAGGACATTTAAAGAAGTTATCTTGTTTTACAATACTGAAGTGCCAACCGTCGACTGCCACAGTCACATGTGATCTTACATCTTGCCTTATAAATGTGTCGTCTTTCTTTTTGGCAAAATAACCAAGTCCAACACATTTCATATTTGATATTCGAAATGACGTGTCGAGTATTCATAACAGGATGATGTATCTAGCAGATCAAAATCACTTATCTGATATCAAGTCACGTGTTACTTCGATTAGAAACGTCATTTATCATCTTCTCTTTCCTTTCCTCCAAATAAAATAACGCTTTTGTGACGACTTTGTCTGCGGCAGACGACAAGACACTTCGCCATAACTACACGCTTTTATCAGCCCCAGAAAGTGATAATTCAGATTTAACATATTGATTTGCGAGTAAATTAAGTATTCATCATCTCCCTGTTGCCAATCACTTCGTACATCCAAATCATCGATCACCTTTTAACTCCATTTATCAGCATATTTGTCACACGAAAACCAGTTAATTAATTCATTATCACAAAATATGAAGCACCTATGATTAAACATTACATGGACACCACAGAATGTTACATTATAAAACAAAAACATTAAAACCAAAGAGACGTGGAGAAAAATATTGTTTTGCTGTTGTGACTTTAAGGACTTAACAAAGAGAGACACACGCGCGTAGACATGTAAAGGTTGAATGGCGACCAAATGCCCTACAGAAACCGTTCCGATATTTCCAAGTATTCCTGGCAGTTTTCTTCCATTAGCTCATTAATTTCAACTGATTAAATTTACATTTTACCATGATCGTTGAGTATCACATTAGCTATAAAATTATTTTTGGTGTTATCTTTTGTTACTATTGATCGTATGTGGTGATGGTGCAAATAGAACTTAGATTTCTTAGTTATATTTACATAGTCACTCAGTTTTCAAAATCGAAATTCAATGTAAATATTGGAGCTCCAGATCGTACGTCATCCGAGAGACATAACAGATCAAGAATTCTCCCTATACCAAATTGTCTTATAATCAGGCATAGTATATCAAGGTGTCGTTCTCTTTATTTTTTACTAGCTTCTGTTATGATTTGCTGTAGATTTAATAGTAAGTGTCGCAAGGTGAATGACCTGGAAGATGATGCTTAATTGATTCATAAAGACAAACCCATTTGGGTTCTAGTAATTCGATTATTGGTGTTCTGTCTATATTTGTTTTACGCATTTCTCTTCGTTTAGCTAGATATCATCACCTGTCACCATTCCAACAATCAACACTCCACCTAGCATTTTCTTTTATAACGAGAATAAATGGAAGTATAAGAACCAGACAACTGCTGGTGTTGATTCGATCAACTGTATTTGAATAACGCCTGATCTGTGAGGGAAGGTTTACGTATGGAGTTGCCTCCTGTCATTTCATCAAAATATAAAGACTATGGTCAGTCGCCCTACGTTAGACTGCAGCACAAAGTTAGCAGTTTCAAAGAACGGTTTTGGCTACATTGGCAATGATTAAACGTTGGTTTTTAGGAAATTGTAGAAACAAAAAAACAATGATAAGGACGAAAGCAGCTTTAGCAGCAACAACAACAGCAGATTATATTGCTACTTCGATAATGTGAATAAGGCTATATATATATATATATATATATATATATATATATATACTTTCCGACTCTAGGCACAAGGACCAAAATTTTAGGAGAGGGAGGCCAGTCGATTAAATCGTCACCAGTATGCAACTGGTACTTAATTTATCGATCCCGAAAGGATGAAAGGTAAAGGTGAGCTTCGCGGAATTTGAACACAAAACATAAAGACAGACGAAATAACGCTAAGCATTTCGCCCGGCGTGCTAACGTTTCTGCCAGCTCGCCGCCTTGATGTGTGTGTATGTGTGAGTGTGTGTGTGTGTGTGTGTTTACCATTTCTCCGTTTTTTCGTGCTTGTTTTCGTATACCTTCGCTTGTTTTCTTCCAAAGTAAGTTGCGTTCTTGTTCCATTTATGTTTTGTTTTATATATATATATATATATATATATAAGTTATGATTTGCTGGAGATAGTGTGCGCATACACACATATATATATACATACATACATACATGCACACACACACACACACACACACACACACACATATATATATATATATATATATATATACATACATACATACATACATACATACATACACACACACACATACACACACACACACACACACACACACACACACACACACATATATATATATATATATATATATATATATATATATATATATATATATTTATATCTAAACATGATCTTTATTGAAGTGACAAGTCAAATACTGGGCGTTTCCCCTTGCAGAAAACATTCTGCTTCCATCCGTGTGAATGTGTCACTCATATACAGAAGTAAATCCTTTGATAAATAAAGAAAGTAAGTTTTAAAATACAAAAGCTTCTGCTGTCATTGATTTGTTCATTGTATATGTTTATTAGAGCATTTCCTCTATCTAGCAGCTATTAGTGACAATGATTAGCTTTACGGGCAACGGGCTCCGGGCTTGGTTCAGAAACAATTGCTTTGTAAAATGGCCAACAAGGCTACTTGTGACATCATGTCGTGTATTTAGCGGTAAGACCACATGCAGATATGGTTCTCGCGTATACACTTAGCGTCAAATACTGCAGGTCCCGTAATAACGCATTAGTAGGCTGCGCTATTTGCTGCGGTAATGAACTAGCACGCGGACTATTTGTAGTGATCATTGTCATTCTTATTTGAATTAATATATACTGTTCTGTAGCAATCGCTTCCTTTCTTTCTCCTACTACTGTCGGATACTCACATACGTCACAGGCGTTAGACTTACTGCTCTTACTAAATCATACAAAAATATAACCGGAATGTAAGGCGGTGAGCTGATAGAATCGTTAGCACGCCGGCAAAAATGCATGGTGATATTTCACCCGCCTTTACATTATTAGTTCAAATTTCGCCGCGGTTAATTTTGTCTTTCATCCCTTTCGTGGTCAACAAATCAAGAACCAGTTGAGTACTGGGATCAACTAAGCTCTTCCCTTGAAATAGCCGACCTTGTGCCAAAATACCGGGGTGCACTTATTCGTATATCCTCCTTATTTGATCCTAGTACCACAACTTTGATAAAATGCTGGGTTATTTCATTACTATTCTAATAGCATCTTTCATCAGTGGGGAATATTGCAAAGGTCTTAAACACACACCAAATTTATTACCTATTAGCAAAAATATATATTAGCAAAATAAAAGCAGTTAGCATTTGAGTGTTGAAAATGTTTTATATGTGATCTTTTATTTGCAGTTGTAAATGTGGCCGAAGTCACCTGAACCAAACCAAATTATAAGACCCGATAAGTACCCTATAAGCGCAGGGGACTTTCAAAAAATAAAAAGTCTATATTCATGTGCCTTCAGTCAAATAAGCGGACGTAGGGTATAATACGGGACTGTACTGGAGAGATTGTCAGATGTGAATTGATCAAAGAACGAATATTGTTTACTTAAAATGCTTTCCTTGGTGGTAGCCATCTGTACATAAATTTGGAAAGTGCTGAAAAAATGGCTTTTGCTTGAACTGAGCGGGCCAGACAGCTTCCTCCTAACATGAAAGAGGAAGGTGGCACTGTATATATTACATACACACACACACACACATGTGACTGCGTGTATGTGTAATATATGGCAAAAAGTAGAAGAGAAAACCTGAAACAGAGGAAGGAGAAAAGAAAGAAAGAAAGGAGCCCAAAATATGGAAGATTAACGTTAATTATCAACACTTAAACAAATTGTGAATGGTCGTCATCTCTACTAACTTGTCTCCCCTCTTGAAACATGGTTCCTTCCTCTCTGCCGTCCTTAGCGCGTTGTATTAACGCTTTATAGCACACTTGAAGCAGCCAGTTTTGTTTTAATTAGCAATAAATTGCAAAGATAAAAAAAAAACACACCAAAGAGTGAAGACAGCAAAACGAAAATTAACAAACAGAAAACAGTGTTAAGTTTCAATTTTAATCAGAGAAGAGAATGTAAAAGAATGAATTATACAAAACAAATACAATTGAAAGAGAAAACGCAATGAAATGGCAGTTGTTGGTTTTTCCTGATTAAAGAACATATTTTAAATGATTCTCTCCTTGTCATTATTGCAGCTTACAGTGGCAACCGACTTGGGTGATTTTAAGTAAATCCTTTTTCCTTGTTGTTTGGTGTTTAATGTTCATTCTATCATATTATACGCCATTGTACTGTTCCCTTTCCTTGATTTTTGTAGTACATTACTCTGCTAATGGTAGAGGTTGATGGTAATGGGGAAGAGGGGAGGAGGAGAAAAAGAAGGAGGAGGTGGGTTAGTGTGTTGTTGATCCTAGTCATCATGATCACCGTCACTGCAAGCTTTACGAGCCAGATTGAGCAGCTTCAACAGATTTTTCTAAACGAGAACAGCAAAATGGAAAACTCACTCACTTTCAGTTCATGCGATGCGGCAGAGTAAGCAGCGATTTTCATCTGGCGAAGTCCTCTTGTTGATAATTTATTGAGATATTCATTTACATTATTTACATTATTTACATATAGAACTATATTATTGTGATACTGTTTTTTTTTTTTTCTTGACTTCAACCAGTTTTATTCGATGTGAATCCTAATTCCTGTCGTATTTAGACCTTGTGTTATCGGTCCATGTCTTGAACCGTTGTGACTGATGAAAGAAATTAGGATTTTCATTATGGATTTAGTCGACGAAGGAAAGTACATCAATGAGAGGGAGGAGGGAGGAGAAAGAAAGAAAGAAAGAAAGAAAGAGAAAAAGAAGGAAAGAAAGAAAGAAAGAAAGAAGGAAAGAAAGAAAGTGGTATTGGTACTATAAAAGTAGGGTTGAGAGGGGCACACTAAGCTTCATTGCTACTGAATCTAACATATCTGAGTTGTCTGATCATAAAACAGACGTTAACCACAGCAGCAGCAGCAGCAGCAGCGACAACAACAAGTGCAGTTTCAGTAGTAGGAGCATCGGCAAGAGAAGCAACATTAGCAGCGTTAGCATCTGCAGCAACAACAACGACAATAACAACGACGAAAACAAGAACCTAAGTAATGACAACAGGAACAACAACGAGATTATCAACAACATCGGCAACAGCAATAGCAACAAGAACAAGAACAGTCCCCCAAACCGTAACACCAACAATAGCAACAATGGGAACGATATGTGCACAACACAAACTATTCTTTGTCGAAGACAGTAACGGATAGTAACGGAAAATAGCGGAAACTATCGGAAACCAACGGAAACTAACGGAAAATAACGGAAACTAAAGTCACTGGAAGAACCGAAAGGATAAAATTTTCCTGTGAGAGCAAAGCATTGTTGAACTAGAAGGGAGAAAGAAAAATAAGCTCTGAAAAGCAAGCCATTGGGTACAAATGCATCTTTGGAAAAGATAGCCTTCAACTTCAAAGCATATGTCCATCGTTACCACACACATATAAAGGAAACCAATAGGAGACGTTACCTGGTATCTGTATTGGAAAACAGAAATTTCGAAGAATGGTAAGATCTTGAAGAGTTGCACCATGATTCTTTTATGTGTAGATTAACTTGCGTTCGAGAACAATCGACAAAATCAATGAACGTGGATCAGGCCATACAAGGACTTCAGTAAATGATATTTCGGACGAAATTTGATCGTTGGCATGTCGTTAAATTTGTGATACCTTCCCGGTGTAAGTGCTGAAGCGACCAAATACGGCATCTATTTGTGTGGGTAATCACTGTTAGTTTTGTTGTGGGTAATCACAGTCCACTCAGAATATGTGCAAAATATGGACTTATCTTACTTTCTCCAAGAAATCAGTATTTATTTCTTGGGAAAGAAATGTGTTCAACAACGGGATTGAATCTTCTCCTTTTTTCTTTTTGTTTCCTTTTTTGGTCACCGGTTTATAAAAACGTGTTTGTTTATTAACCATTGTAGACACTCTCCGTATTTAAAAGATGCAGAAAGGAATCTTGACAAACTAGGGTTGTAGAATTAATCTTTTATCCGGTGTAACACCCTACGCACCACCTGCACCCTCGGTACCCTTTAGCCGAGTGCACTCTGTTGCAAGCATTCGGGTGAAGTCACCTTTTTCAGAATACTTTCCTCCCTTTCTCCCAACAATCTTGAAAGCCCTCTAAAAAGTCAGGAGCTCGGTTCCCTCCTTCCTAACCAGAAACGAACAAAAAAAAAAAACAAAAAAAAAGCAAAAATAGCTTTTTTTTATTTTGTTTTACCCCAATCGAGGAAGACTTAATGCACCCAATCAGATCCTTAACACTCTGTTCACAAGTTTTGTGCTTAAAGAAAGACAAAGAAAGAAAACAACGAAAGGATTTCCCAACGCAGGTCCACCTTGTCATAATCCACGTTGGAGGAGAGCCAAACGAAACACGGCCGACTGCAGCGAAACATAGCAAAGAAGGATAGCAACATGAAGCAGAAAGGCGGAGGGGTAGGAGAAGGAGGGGGAGAGGGGGAGAGTGTACCACAAGTGAGGCTTGTAAATGAAGTAAACAAAGTATTATACGGAAGTGGAAAAGACAAGGAAAAGAAAGTAGGCGGTCGGGGGGGGTGGGGGAGGTCGCAAGGCATTTGGGGATTATATCTCCGTAGGAAGCATAGACAAGAAGATTACTTATTGAAAGAAATAAGAAATCGGCTTAGGAAGATGATGTGATACGACCGCAAAATTTCTCATTCACCAACTTTATGTGCAATAACGAATTCATACACGAATGTAAATACTCATATATATATATATATATATATATATATATATATATATATATATATATATATATATATATAATGTGTGTGTGTGTGTATGTATATATATATATATATACATACATGTTACTTTTGTGTATCTTCAATTACTTCGTTGATCACTTAAAGTGCATATACATATAGTGTACAGATATTTATATATATATATATATGCATATATATATATATATATATATATATATATATATATATATATATATATATATTTACATGCAATACAAATATGTTTGTTTATGTACATATATTTAACTATTTCTCTCTCTCTCTCTCTCTCTTTCTCTCTCTCTCTTTATATATATATATATATATATATATATATATATATATATATATATATATATATACATATGTTTTTGTATGTATGTGTGTGTGTATGTGTGCTTGTCAGCTTATTGTACGCTTATATGCTTTTGTACGGAATGTATGAATACAAATGTGTCAGTGATACGTCCACCTGTATAAATACGCAAAACATCGCGGCTAAGGTGGTTAAGAGAGCAGTTGTACTTAACGTCTATTACGAAACATGGATTTTAGAATGTCATGGCAGTGTTATGTCCTGTTAAAGTATGTACCATTACAGAGATGTTATTTAATTTTTTATCTCCATATTATCTCTCCAGCACTCCATGTCTGTTTACCTATCTATCGTTCTAGGATTCCTGCCCGCTTTCTCTCTCACATGCATAACATACTATGTGTATGTGCGCGTGTGTGTCAGCCTGTTTGTCGTGTTGTCTATCTGTGTCACTCTTTGTTGCTATATACCAGTCTAGCAGTCAATCAATCAGTTAATTATCGCTAAAAATATTTAAATTAATTAAAGTATTCTTTTTGTCGATTCTCCGAAACAATGAATGTCTTGCCGAAGCAGACAGCATAGAAATGTATAAAGATACGTACATACAAATGCTAGGTCTTCAGAAAGTTTTTCATACCAGTTGCTCCTATTGTAAGAAATAAATTAATCAGCTGAATTAAACTGGCATGAATAAATACCTATCCGAGCACGTGTACCTAAGAATATATTTTTAAAAAGGTTGCAATAGCTTCCACAGCATTAACACCACGTGACCCGAGTTGAGTAGTAAAGGCCTAACATCTAGAAGCCCCATGGAATTTGTCGCAAACGATCCCTTACATTTCTCCTGATATCTGATGTGACGGATCCGTCGTACGCGCTGGCGAAACAGTAAGTCATATGGAGCTCGGTCAGTAAGTCATCAGGGAAATTAACAAAACTGACTCGATTTTAGTCCCTCTTCAGTATTGGACCTGTCGAGCATCAACATCACAACACAAGTGACTGGGCGCGAACTGACGCCTTGTCTGTTGATGATCTGATATGCAGTCGACTATATCTTCGCAGATAAGTGATATAAATCACAGGAACCTCCAAAATTTAACGAATTTAATATGGCCAGCATATGACCATTCCAGCAATCATACTGAAGTCTTTCCTCTAAATTAAACTTCTAAAAATTCCAGCTAACAAGAGATAAACTACACACCCATTCGGTACGCTAGAAACAGAAGCATAATTTCGTTTAAACTACATTTATTTCAATGGAAAAAAAAATAAAGATTAAATTGAATTATATAGATTTGTATTCATTAAATGAAAGCTGGACTTTTCACAGCCGAATTCGTCTGTGTTCAAATATATTAAACCGAAGAATTAGCCATAACAACTTTGTAACGATGCCAAAATGCATTTCTTATTCTAACAATGCTAATATGGGTGTGATCCGCGTGGAAAGCTAAAACGCTAGAATAAATATTAGTTTATAATTTATAGCAGAAGGCCAGAAATTTCGAGTGAAGTGAGCAAGTCGATCACATCGACACCAGTGCTCAACTGTTACTTATTTTATCTATCCCCAAAGGATAAAAGGCGAAGTCTACCTAGGCGGAATTTGAACCGAGAAGACGGATAAAATGCCGCTAAGCATTGTACCCGGCGCGCTTACCGTCTTTGTCAGCTCATCGCTTTAGTCTGAATAAATATTAGACGGTAATTACAATCTTATCGCCAGGCCCAGGATATTACCAGCTTTACTTAAACCGCCATTACGGTCATTTAACTAAAGACAAGAAATATATTTTTTCTTCCTTTTTTTTTTTTTGTTTGCATTTCATTTTTCATTTTCTCCTCTTATTTACTTCAGCTGAAAGTTTCAGCAAGATATATGCTGAGATATTTAATGAAAGAACATTACTAAAGCTGATTTTTTAAAAACTTTGTCTTTACTATTTTTTGTTTCTTTTTTGTTTCTATTTGGATGTTTTTTTTTTATCTATTGACTTTTCGTTTTAAATTTATAATTTATGTGTTTGTGATTACGGCAAATATATTGCCACTCTTCCATTTGGTTTTATGTTTAACGCGGTTGGATATGAAAGCAATGACAGGAAAGTTTAAAACTTAAATCTATTAATATAAGTGTCTGTTCTTTCATTCCAAACTCACCTAAATCTTAATTAGAGGAAGGAGAAAATACAAACAGAGAATTTAAAACGAAACACAAATTAGGAATTACAATTAGAATCAGTGTAAAATGTATGTATATTCAAAAAAGAGACAAAAAAAAAGAAAGAAAGAAAGAAAGCCAAAAACAAAGAAAGCCATTCGCAATGAAATGATTTGAACCAGTATTGATTCTGTAACTTAAATAGACGGTGACACATAATTATAAAGAATATCTGAATAGAAGAGAAATAAACAAAAAGTCAATGTTAAAGTCGTAAAAAAAATTATCCCAAAGATGAATGCACTTGGAGAAACATTCGAAATAGAATTAAAACAAAGTTGACGGCAATAAGTGAAAATCTTAATTAGAAAATACATAAATTAAAAATGGCGTTACACATGGATGAGTTGATAGTATGTCGGAGTGGCAGCTGGTAGATCGATGTTTCGTCTCCAGCATCATGTTATTCACTACCTTCAATGTTATCATGGATTTTAGCCTCCCTAAGCAATCGCAGCTATGGCTATACTACATATATATATATATATATATATATATATATATATATATATATATATATATATATATATATATATATATATATGTATATATATATATATATATATATATATATATATATATATATATATATGTATAAATGTATATATACAGGGTGGCCCGAAAGTCACTAGACTTTGAGGAAGAGTCCGCCTTTCTCAAGAAAAAAATGGTGGCCATTTGAAGGATGTCAATTTCAAAACTAATTAAAAATATTTTCCAAGTGTGTTTATTGCTTATAAAAAAATTAAATGTGAATATTTAATAAATAGAAGGGTGATTATATTTTGAAATGATCTAGTAATTTGTAAGATGGGGCATCCCGTGCATATGTACATGTGTGTGTATGTGTTTGTCACCCAGCACAACTTAACAAACCAGTGCTGGTGTGTTTACATTCCAGTAACTTAGCGGTTCAGCGACAGAAACTAATAGAACAAGTAGCAGGTTTTAAAACATGTAATAAGTACTGGGGTCGATTCGTTTGACTAAAATACTTCAAGGCGGTGTCCCAGGGTGGCCTCATTAGACTGAAACAGATACAAGATATTAATACTGTACTCTATATATAACATATATATATTAATACCTGTACTCTACACTCCATCTTGATACGATACAATTTACAACGATTCTTCTATATTTAGCTCTTTATACAAACTCCTTTCTTTATATTTTGTTTCTACATCCTATTCCTATCAGAAGTAATCAAAAACCATCAGACTCGCTGCTTGAAATTATTCTAGCTTCTTCAGCATTAAAACTAAATATCTGTTTCAAATATGATATTTTTGTTGATTATTGTTGCCCGATTTCTGTTGTTAAGTTGTCGTTGACACTATTGTTGTTTCATGTTGGTTGTTGTTTGCGTTGTTGATGCTGTTTAGCTCAGATCAACTCTTATTGAAAGTTTAGATCTCTTTGTTGTTTCGTAAACCAAAGCCGAGCTTGATCCCATTTGCCTCTTTAAGACAGCGGGTTGGGATGTGAAGGAGATTTCACCATAATTTCTAGAAATTGTGTTGTAAAGTAGAAACATCTTCGCTAGTTGAAACCGGCATTTACATACACGGGGTACGTCTTCGCCGTTGAACAAACAACATTCAACTCTTTTCAGACACCCAAACACACACACACACACACACACACACACACACATACACACATCACACCACACGTACGCACACACACAGATATATATACGCGCAACAAACGTATATATAGAGAGTTAGTAGCGACTGATATACAAACACACATACACACACGCACATGTCAGTCAAAGTGATTTGTTAATTCTTACAAAGCTGGGGTGTATCGGTTCTGAAACGTATCATGAAATATTTAGCAATTTCAGAACTATAGTTCTCGACTGTCAGATAGAAATGAAACAAATGTACAACAAAACTTGTTCTGCACAGAAGAGATACGGTAAATGTCTTAGCACCATCCGGGTCCGTGCATAATTTCG
>NC_142940.1:60592431-60599931 GCF_046866305.1 Octopus bimaculoides
AAAATATTTTTAACAAATCACTTACCGTTATAGCTAAAATATTTTCCAGCCTCTTGCTACGATTTATAAACCTGATCAATTGTAGTAATTTTTCATCAACCCACCATTCATAAACTTGCAGCTCTCCACATGTATTTCTCAAATATTATTTACTCTGCTACCTTAAGGCGGCGAGCTGGCAGAATCGTTACCACGCTGGACGAAATGTTTAGTGATATTTCGCACGTCGCTACGTTCCGAGTTCAAATTCCGCCGAGGTCGACTTTGACTTTCATCCATTCGGAGTCGATAAATTAAGTACCAGTGAAATACTAGGGTCCCCTCAGTCCCCTCCCCTCAAAATTTGAGGCCTTATGCCTCCAGTAGAAAGGAGTATTTACTCTGCTACCATAAAAATGAATACACTTCAGTGAAATCTCAAATACGTTGCAATCATATAGTATTCAACGTCTTTCGAAGCAGCAACAATAATAGTGAAAAATAGATTAATAAACGAAGGAAAATACAAGAAACACCGAGACACATAGACATACACACACACACAGACATATATTCGTTTAGGTGGGGGTACATTGGAAATTTATAAGGCAAATAAGAAAATAGAGGGGATATAAAATCGACAAACATCGGCCAGTAAACATCCCATTATATATGTTTATTAAATAATAAACATGTGCTGAAGTGGAACAAGTAAACGAATGAGATCAGCCAATATATATATATATATATATATATATATATATATATATATATATATATATATATATATATATATATATATATATATATATATATATATATATATATATATATAGGAATGAATGATAAAAGATGAGTGTATAGATACAGATCCCTTACGGCCGTTTGATCATAAGGCCTAAGAATCGACCGCTAAATTCACAAGTTTTTTGTATTATTATTCTATCTCTGTTTATTTTCTCGTGTTCCTTTCTGTTGAAGAGCGTGGGCTCGAAACGTAAAAAACTTACTCACCTTCCCGAGCGTCAAACTAATACACCTGTCTTCGTCATTTGTTTTTCTGTCAATTCCAACTTTATGTATATATATGTACATGTATATGTATATATATATATATATATATACATACATAAACGACAGACTTCTTTCAGTTTCCATCTACCAAATCCACTCACAAGGTTTTGGTCATCCCGGGGCTATTGTAGAAAACACTTGCCCAAAGAGCCACGCAGTGGGACTGAACCCGGATCCATACAGCTGGGAAGCATGCTTCTTACCACAAGCCATTCCTGCACCTCATAATACAGCTGTGTTTATATATATATATATATATATATATATATATATATATATATATATATATATATATATATATATATATATACATAGGTGTGTACATGTGTGTGTTTGTGTGTGTGTGTGTGTGTGTGTGTGTGTGTGTGTGTGTGTGTGTGTGTGTGTGAACTCAAAGGAAGGAAGAAAGAAGGAAAGAAAGAAAAGAGGAGAGAGATGCAGGAATTGGAGTAATGAGGAGACAAACCTATATCTCTCTCGTACACACAATTAAATTGAGCCGGTGCTTAAAATATATTGATTACCAATAAGACTACACAAGCACGACTACACATGTATGCATGCATATATATATATATATGTGTGTGTGTGTGTGTGTGTGTGTGTGTGTGTGTGTCTATTTATGTATGTATGTATGTATGCATGTATGTATATGTATATGCGTGTGTATCACGCTTCCACGTACAATATATTAGATGCCAACCAATTACTGTTTTTGAGCTATTCCATATAATTTGCTTCCTTTTTTTTTGTTTGTTTAACTTGGAGTTGCTGCTTACATATGACTTATAAGTAAAATTGCTTTTATTAATAATGCAATTTCAGAATTAAATATTGTTATTCAATATTTAGAATTATAAATGTTTTGGTACTAATTTGTAATGTAAACACATCGATTTTTTAAAATAAATATATTGCCTTTACTGCTCACATAGACATATTCACAGAAATATGCTTAAACGCAAACATATGTCTGTGCAAATTTATGGGTAGACACACACAAATGTGGTTATATATATTTGTATGCGTGTGTGTGTGAGTGTGTGTGCGAGTGTGTGTGTGTATGCATGCGTATATATACAAACAACACACATTTATAAATGTCTGCATAAGTACATGTGTGTGTGTGCGTGTGTATTTATATCAATTAATATATATAACAAACATTCTGTGAGAAATAATTAAAATGAATAAAATATTTATTAATATTTTCATCAATATTTGTTTAAAATTAATTAGCAACTATTGCTATTTTTGCTGTTATTATCGTCGTCGTCGTCATCATCGTCATCATCATCATCATCATCATCATCATCATCACCACCACCACCACCACCCCCATCATCATCATCATCATCATCATCATCATCATCATCATCATCGTCATCATCATTACTACTCACTGTTGACGTTTTAATATCACATTTGGTGACCCTGGTGTCAACAAATTTAAGCTTCGTAAAGTATACTTTTAAAAACATTTTCATGCAGTGAATTTGAACAGTTCGGGATACGTCGAAAAGGGGTCTGAAAGAAGAGAGAAACTCTTTTGGTGGAGACTTTAGGGTTACGTCTCTTCTTGTTTGCAGAGGTGCAAACGATGTTGTAGCGGAAACTCTACAAATCCAAAATCTATGACGAGGAACGGGATTTCATTGGTAAACACCAGAAGAATGTAATATTAGTGGCATGTAGGAACACCGTATTTGGTTATACAATCATAACATACTACAAACTTACAAGTCAATACTGTGCTTTATTGTGCTAGCAGTGGTATGTCTTTAGAAATTATAGCCAACACTATAATTTCTGTGGAAAATCTGTTGAGATAACCTTAACAAGAAGAATGACAAGGAAATTAATACTATTTTACATCGATGTATATCTTGCTTCATGGTGAAAAATATTGACACTCTTGCGGAAAATATTCCTGTCTAGAGTGGTACCAGCTATGTATTTGGCAAGATAAGCATCTTGTACATGCAAAAGCTTTAACAAACAAAAGTATCTTTTCAGGACAGAAAATCGCAATATGGTATCAACCATATGATTTGTAACAGAGTTACACAGATTGAAATCAATTAAGTCTCGTATAATACCCGATTTAACGCACAACCACACTGTATACAACTGAAAACTGATCGATGCCAAGAGACTGGACTCCAAGACATTAGAGCTGTTGACTGTAATACACCACTTGAAAGCAAATCCCTACAGTCTCTGCCTTCTAAGGGCTTTACGGAGACAAAGCTTTGGCTAACTCGAACTGACCTTCAAAATTATATCTTTTCAAAAGCAGAGTGAATCATTAAGTATCAGATCAAATTGGAAAAGTGTATTTTCAATCGCTCAGGCCTCTCGAAGTTTCCTTTATGTCAGCTATCAAAATTAGTTAACTAACTTCTGCTCTTTAGTCAAGGGTGTGGCACACCATCGATGCTCATTTACTATTCCATCACTTGTCACAAATATTTCAGCGAAGTCTTATCCAAAAACAAAACAGAAAAAACAAAACAAAATAGTAAATAAAGACCAAGCAGTCTATTCGGATATTTTATCGATATTTTTAATCAATTACAAAGACTCTAGAACATGATTAGGGCCTTATTTTATCGACCGCCAGAGATATGAAAGGCAAAGTCACCCTCGGCGGAAATTGAACGCAAAACGCAGCGACGGGCGAAATACCGATAGGCATTTCGTCCAGCGTGCCAACGTTTCTGCCAGCTCACCTTATTATTATTATTATTATTATTATTATTATTATTATTATTATTATTATTATTATTATTATTATTATTATTACTACTACTACTACTACTACTACTACTACTACTACTACTACTACTACTACTACTACTACTACTACTACTAATAATAATAATAATAATAATAATAAAAGATAGATAGATAGATAGATAGATAGATCGATAGATAGATAGATAGATAGATAGATAGATAGATCGATAGATCGATAGATCGATACGTGGCTATAACAGTGATAACTCCGATGATTGCTGCTGTTACTTATTGATGAGGAGGTAAGAAGCTGTAACAAAATGAAAAAGGAAAGAATTCAATTAATTTTCTCCAGAAAATGGTATTTGTTTAAATGATTCAAGAGAAAACCTTCCTCTCACGGTATCTTAACTTCGGTGGCTTTCCTCTGCAGAGATATTCTTGTGTTGTGTGTTGCGATCTTTGTTTTTATTGGTTGCTCGCTGCTCCTTTCCATTGTTTGTGTATGTCTTTGAACGCAGCGTTGATTGATTAGTTGGTTTGCTCGGTTTTCTTGTCCTGTTTTTTTTTTCTGTTTATTTATTTTTTTTTTGGCTTATTATTTATTTGTTTGCTGCGCCCTCTGCTCCGTTGTGGTGTATTGTGTGTCGTATATGCATGTGTGTGTGTGTGTGTGTGTGTGTGTGTGTGTGTGTGTGTGTGTGTGTGTGTGTGTGTGTGTGTGGAAATGGGGTAGCTGGTGTATGAGGTCAAATGTTAGCGAAAAACGAAGAGACAAAAGGAAAAAAAATAATCCGACAAACTAAGGATTCGAAGATAACAGAAGCGTAAAAGAATCGGAAGAAGAGATATAGAGAGAGAGAGACAGAGAGCCAGAAACAGAGAGACAGAGAGGGGGCAAGAAAGAGAAAGTGAGAGAGAGAGAGAGAGAGAGAGAGAGAGAGAGAGTAAGAGAGGAGGATGGCAGAAGGTGAAGAGAGGTTAAATGTCATAGAAAAATAAACAAACACGAGCGATATGAGGTATAGCATACGGGAAATGTGAATGCCTGAAAAAGAAAAAAAAAAAGAATAAGAAGAGAAGGAAGTAGAGAGAGAACGTGGCGGAGGAGACAGAGCGAGGGGTGTTTGGTAATTGGTTAGCTTTAAAGATAATAATGATTCCGTTATATTTCGATTTCCCTTGGGTGAGGTTATATCTACTTTCACACAGACACACATATTTAGTGGAAGTATGTAGACTCACTCTCGCACACACACACAAATACGTACATACATACATACATACATACATACATACATACATACATACATATATGTATATATGTATATAGTAATATACGTATACATGCATATATGTAGATAGACATACACACACACACAAACATATTGGAAAGGTATAACGATAGAGATATTCTAGTCAAATGTAAATAAATCTTTGAATAAGCTTGCGTAAGTGTAAATGTGCAACGACGCAATTTTGCGGCGGCACGCTTCCGTCTATGTTTGATTGCACCAATGGTTACCTCGTCTCCATAAAAATGTGCTTTCTAACGCACATGCCGTAAAATAAAGGGCAACATCATTCCTAGTCAGAGTCTCATATACTTCTCATTCCTCAGCGAAACAAGTGACCACCCCCTCTGAATATATTATAACTTCTATTTATAGTTATTTATGTTAAGGGAGGGACTCCCCTGCGGTAATCTGCACTTTATTTTCAAACTCTTCTTCTCTCTCCCTCTCTTTCTCTCTGTCTCTCTCTCTCAGTCACACACACACACACAGACACACTATATATATATATATATATATATATATATATATATATACTACTACTACTACTACTACTACTGCGGAGGCGCAATGGCCGAGTGGTTAGAGCAGCGGATTCGCAGTTGTAGGATCACGGTTTCGATTCCCAGACCGGGTGTTGTGAGTGTTTATTGAGCGAAAACACCTAAAGCTCCACGAGGCTCCGGCAGGGGGTGGTGGGGAACCCTGCTGTACTCTTTCACCACAACTTTCTTTCACTCTTACTTCCTGTTTCTGTTGTGCCTGTAATTCAAAGGGCCAGCCTTGTCACACTGAATATCCCCGAGAACTACGTAAAGGGTACACGTGTCTTTGGAGTGCTCAGCCACTTGCACGTTAATTTCACGAGCAGACTGTTCCGTTGATCGGATCAACTGGAACCCTCGTCGTCGGAAGCGACGGAGTGCCAACAATTAGGGACGCGACTACTTTTAGATTCTATGTTATTGCAGATGTAAATAGAATCGAGTGAAAAAGAAAATATTTTATAGTATCCTCTGTGTGATTTCTTAGGATTTAGGTGGAGCAATTATTTACGAGTTAGTGTTCAATTTCATAACCTCTTAGCTATTCCAGATCTTACGGAGCGTTAAATATATACGAGATAAATCTAGTCTGGATTGTATATAGCCAGTCTTTCTGCACACTGAATTAGTTTCCCGCCGGCAATATTCTGCTCAGCACTTAAAACCGATGAATCTACACATCGACATTTATAACTCCGGCGCTATTCAGAGTCGATAAGTGATGCCAACTCTTCCGTATTTCATATTTTATAATGAGATGTACTGGGCTATTTAAAAGATAAGTGCATGGCTGTAAACATAGAGAATGACTGGAAGAGTTTATGAACGACCGACAAATCACTTCATCTATCAAAACTTTCAAGCGAAAACGATTATATTAAAATATATGATGCTGCAATAAATAAAAAAAGAAAATTAATGAGAAGAGTAATCAATAAGAGGTGTATCGATGAAGGAATCAGCTGAAAATATGTTGGAAATATGAGGAAAATGAAGGACGTCATAAATTGCTTGGCCAAAGTGACCAGACGATGAAATAAAAATATTAGTAGTGTATGCTGGCCAAAATTTAAATTATGTTTTAGGTTATAACTAGAAATACCGTATCTAAACATGGCAGAAATATGAAGAGAATTCTCTGGGCAAACTGATCAGAGTATGGAAGAAGCGATTTATCAAAGCAACTTGGCCAAATTTTAAACAAAATAGATAAACGTAGAAACAAAGTTAAAACGAAACGAGCGATAGATGACGTAAATTAACAGAGGACTTTGGTCAATGTATGACACGTGACCTCAAACACAAAACACAAACAATGCTTAAAATATTGTATAAATGAGAAGAACAGCAAAAGAGCCTCTTCAGAATAAGACAAAAAAATGAGCCACATTAACGCAGGAAGCTAGTCAAAGGACGTTAAAACAGCAATTTCAAACAGATTTATCATTTAGTTGATGAATTATTAACAACTTTTGGCTGTAAAGCAATTACAAAGAAGATTCACTTAACAAAGACCTAGTTCACTGTTTTGAAATCCCTCTACCGTCTCCCATCTCATTCCCAAACTAATTTACCCTCTCATTTCGTTTCTAATTCTCTCACTCTTTCTCCTATTGTCTCCTACCTTTACTTTATACGCCCCAAGTTTCAGTTACTCAATCTCAGTGATTTTCTCCTACAAAGATGTCTTGTTTTCTTTTTTTTTCTTTTTACACTCTTACATTCTCTCTCTCTCCCCCACTCTCTCTCCTCCACTCTCTCTCCCTCTCTCTTTCACTCTCATACACAAACACAAATACTTGTAACCACAAGCGCATACATATTTACTCAAAATGACTCTTACACAATTTCGCTCGGAATCCTTTCTT
>NC_142940.1:60604931-60617431 GCF_046866305.1 Octopus bimaculoides
TACCAAGAAAGCGAGCAGCCATTATGAAAGCTGTAAAATGAACAATAATAATAACAATAATAATAATAGTAATAATAATGATGATGATGATGATGATGATGATGATGATGATGATGATGATGATGATGATGATGATGATGATGATGATGACGATGACGATGATGATGATGATGATGGTGATGATGATGACGATGACGATGATGGTGATGATGACGATGATGATGATGATGATGATGGTGATAAATAAGTAAAAAGAGAAAAAAGATTAGGAAATAAAAAAGAAAGAACAAATTAATTACGAATAAACGGGGCACGGATTGATAAGTGAAGAGCCTTCGGCACAATTCCGAAGTCTTGGATATTCGAGACACTTCAGGTCAATAAAAAAAAAACAAAAAAGAAAGAAAAAAGAAACAGAGTCTCCTGATTATAAGATAGGATATGAACGGCGTTCATGTGAAGAAGAGGAGAATCGATGCCACTGCGAAACGACGATTATGCATGTGCGTGTGTTTGTTAGTATACGCATGTGTGTGTGTGTGTGTGTGTGTGTGTGTGTGTGTGTGTGTGTGTTGTGTGTTGTGTGTGTGTGTGTTGTGTGTAGTGCGTATATGTATATATATACACACAAATATATCTATAAACATGTAACTGTGATGAAAGGGGCTGATGACAATGGTTCATTTGTGTATTATTAGAGGCAAAATGTTTCTTCTCGTACGATACTTTCAAAAGATGCGCGAACGTGGTCCCTTTTCTCTCTCTCTCTCTCTCTCTCTCTCTCTTTCACCCACCCTCTCAACCTGCACAGATTTTGTTCACACTTTTTGCATCGAAGGCACTCCAGTTATGACCACAACATGTTTTAGCGGTATGCCTAGGACTACGTTTTCCAATGGGGCCATTTATTATTTAGAACGATAAAATTCGGAATGAAGTACATTTCGTTGCTATTCTTAAATAGGTTAAGCGACCACATAAAGAAATATTTCTCACCTTATTTAATGTTATCAATGTTTTGTTTGCTTCGCTTTTATTGAGGATGATATAGTCGTGTTTTCGTGGGGGCGGGGTTCTAACTATAATAATCGCGACGGCCAAGTGATTTCTGCTGTGGTTCAGTGAGCTCAAAGTTCAAATGCCACCGAGGTCAATGCTACTTTACCTTCCCGGATCGATGGATTAAAGCATTGCGGTATTTCTTCCGGTTGTTTTCATTCTGAAAATAAGGGTAGCAATGTTAACCCTCCCTATATTTCAACACCACTACCTGGGTCTTTAGAAAATTTAATTTTAATGCATTCATTTAAGCTAAGTCTCCGCTATAAAATTAACTTTGTCTTTCTATTCTTACTTACTCTGAAAAAATAATATATAGGATCGTGAATGCTATCTCTCCTTCATTGGAATAACGGTACTTGAGGGTAGTTTCAGGTTACGGTTTCCAAAGGACAACGTCTTTCAATGAATTCTTCTTGATGTCTTGTTGCACTTCAACTCCGTGTTAACTATCGTACAAGAAGGCATTTGGGGAAATATATCATTTTCAAATAAAATCTCTAGAAATTATCCATTTATGTTCCCCGCCCAATATTCCCGGGAGGACCGTTGAAGTAGCTTCCTCGGGTACTTCCTCCATAGGGACCTCGCAGGAGCAACCGCCTTTAGACTTTGCCTTTCATGACAGACTAAGATTACGGATATTATCCAAGCATCTTATTTTTCGTCTTCCCTAAGACCTCCTGCACTTTGGCTCGATTTAAGAAATCTGTCTTGTGATTTTTTTAGCTGCAACATTCTAATCACGTGTCTATTGTATCAATACAAACGTAGATATTATTTTGTTTACAATGAACAAAATAATCTTGAAATAAACACAATACGCCATATAAGCATACGTGTATAAGCATACATGTATAAGCATACATGTATAACCCTACCCGCTGTGTTACACTTATCTCCTATGTTACTGTCGTACGTATCAGTCCTATTTCCTTCCACGTCCCTTCCGGTTATTCTAGCTTCAGCCATTGTCAATGTTGATATAACAGCTTCCTGTTTACCGTTCTCTTATTTTTCTGTATAAGGGCATTGCTGGTATTTTGCATGGTCAATGGTCAGTGATGGTCTTGCTCGAGAACGATTCCTTCCACAGAAGAATACAGGAAAACGTGTACGATTACCTGAATGCATAACTCGACTTTGATTGGGTCAATGCAGGAGAATGGCCAGCAGGAAGGCTGTCTTGTCCACACGTTCACACGAACCCGTACACAAACACACGCATTCTCCGAAACACACATACAGGCACAGACCGAAATTACGAGCACGCATACCAGTTCTGTGTATGGCTGGGAAGTAGAAAGGAACACGGTTAAATATTTGGAGTGAAAGACGGTGAATGGGAAGAGAGGAAAAGAAAGGTATAACCCTATCCAAAACTGGTATGTGTATCTTGTGCATGTGTGCACAGGTCTATCGCAGAACTAGCCATTTTGCAAGTTGAGTGAACAGAAACAATACGTATAGGAGAGATTAAAGACAGCACGATTAACTTGATGGGTACTTCTCTTTGTCAATTCCGAGATGGATGAAAGACAAAGTTAAACTCGGCGGAACTTTAACTCATATTGTAAAGAGTCATAAGAAACACAGCAAAGCATTTTCCCGACGCTCTAACCGTCTGGATTCGCTATTATTCTTTCTGAATACAAGGCCAGCATATTTGAGAGCTTTAGTCATACAATAGATCCCAGTATTAGGATAGCGTCGACACCTGGAATCGATGCTGTCTTCTAATCCACACCCGCTCAAAAGCACTGGGTTTGGATCTAAATAAGAGCCAGCGATTTTGACCGAGGGCAACAATACTGGACAATAGTTGAAATTGTAGAACGTATCGACCAAAGTAAAAACGTAATCCTTATCTTCTTGCTCAAGACAGAAATTGAAATATAGTAGAAAGAAATCACAGAGAGGAGAGAGAGAGAGAGAGAGAGAGAGAGAGAGAGAGAGAGAGAGAGAGATTTCGTGAAAGGGGTTTGGTAAAATTAGTTACCTGAAACCGTCCAAGTAAGGCATAATCCCACACAATCATGTTCAACCCCCACACAATTCCTTGTATTTCGAAGCGAGAGAAACGGAACTCAAAACGGTAAACTAGTTCCCGACAATGTATCACTTTCTTCAGACCCCTAAATATACATATATACATACATATATATATATATATGTATATATATATATATATATACATACAAACACATATATATATATATATATATATATATATATATATATGGATAGATAGATAGATAGATAGATAGATAGATAGATAGATATACATGTATATATATATTCGCATGTGTATATATGTGCATGCGTGCACGTGTGTGTGTGTGTGTGTGTATGTATCCGTGTGAGTATGTCTGTGTGTTTCTGTATGTAATGGTTCCCGTGCTGTGTCGTCATTCTGGCTAATTGATTATCTTCATGTTTCCCGCCATTTCCAACCAGCAGCAGCAGCAGCAGCAACACTGCCGATGAATCTCTGTATGCATGTGTGTGTATAGGTGGGTCGGTATGGATGCGTGCGTGTGTGTCATGGTGATGTTTCTCTGTTGTTGGTCGTTCGAAGCTCATCAGTCAACGATGTCACTGGCTAGAGTTCATGCGGCGGATAATCCGCCATTTTTGCATCCCTGTATAGTATGGAGTCTGGGAGAGAAGTGTGAAGGGGCGTGTGTGTGTGTGTGTGTGTGTTAACGATGAACATAGGTGTTTATACACACGCACACACTCACACACACACACACACACACATATTATATACATACATATTCACAAATGTGTGTTAGTGTATGCATGTATGCACATATATATATATGCACACATATGCATCAGTACGCGTTTGTTACTCGATGTGTATGCGTATGTGTAGCTGTTTGTCTGTGTGTGTGTGTGTGTGTGTGTATGCATTTATGCGTATGACTTAACATTTTGGTGGTATATAAATATGTTTTGCTGACAATGTGCCTTAATATACGCGTACATTAAGGCCTTTTCTTCGCCTCCCCCCCCCCAGTTTGTGAAGTTGGGAGGCGGAGGGGTATGTTTGCTATGATTTTTGTTGTTTTTTTTCTGTTTCTTTTTTGTTTTTGTTTTGTGTTTGTCATTTGTTTATTGAAGAAGTAGGTTATTGGGAACACCACTGCGCTACTTGAGCACTCCATCTTGTTCAATAAAGAAGAAAAAGTAGGGAAAAAAATGAACAAATACAATAAGAGAATAGAAGTGGTGAGGAGAGAAAAAGAGGGAAAATGGGAAAAAAGTTAAATTAACTGTAAAAGAGAGAGAGGGAGAAAGAGAGAAATAGATAGTTTGATGAGAGAGACATGTCTCTCTCTCTCTCTCTCTCTCTTTTCCCTCTCATTTTGTGCATGTATGAATGTGTGTATATGCGTAGATAAATAAGTAGATAGACATATATATATATACACACATGCATATGTATATACATATATTTCTATCTATCTATCTATCTATCTATCTATCTATCTATCAACCTGTCTGTCTTCTATCAATATCTCTCTATATATATGCGTGTGCATGCGTGCGTGTGTGTGCGTGTGTGTGTGTGTGTGCGTATATAGAAAGAGGAGAAAGGGAGGCAGTGAGAGAGAGGGAGATACAAAAAGAAAGAGAGAAAGAAAGAAGGAAAGGGAGAGAGAGAGAGCAAGAAATGCTGATAGACAGACAAAGGAAATAGTGGGGGGTGGACAGGCAGCCAGCCAGACAGACAGACAGACAGACAGACAGACAGACAGACAGACATACAGACAGACAGACAGACAGACAGATAAACAATGAGAGTTAAAAAGATAAGGTGTGAGAATAGATGAGTTGTAATGACAGGGACGAGTGTCTGCGGATTAATTGAATAACAACGGATATCCGGAATACAACATATGTGGAAAGAGATATCACCTTTTAACCTCGCTCCCTCCTTCTCTCCCTCCCCCCTCTCTCTCACTTTCTCTCTCTCTCTCTCTCTCTCACTTCTGCTCACACTTTAACTTCTACCTCTCCTTTTCTTCCCTATGCCAATGATTTATTTTGCCTCCTCCCTCCACACCACCCCTTCTTCTTCTTCTTCTTCTTCTTCTTCTTCTTCTCCTTCTCTTTCTATCTCTCCGTCTATCTCTTCCTCTCACCTTCAATCTAACTCTTCCTTTTCCCCCTCTTTCTTTCTCAACCAAGGAAAACATTTGTGTAGGGATTTGTTATCCTGTTTCTATCAATCAATTCAACAATATCAGCATCTCTCTTTCTTACTCTCTCTCTCTCTTTCTCTCTTTCTCTCTCCCCAATCCTCTTTATATATATATATATATATATATATATATATGTGTGTGTGTGTGTGTGTGTGTGTGTGTGTGTGTGTATGTGTGTGTGTGTGTGTGTGTGTATGTGTGTGTGTGTATGTGTGTCGTTCAATCAATAACTCAATCAGTCTAATGAACCAGTCATCTAATACAAACACACACACACAAAACCATACACATTCTTTATTTCTATCATGTACGGAAGCATGTACGTTATGTACATGTGTGTATATATATATGTCATTGATATTTTACATTAATCTATGCTTATCCCGTACTCCCTGCTACTGCTACTTCTGCTGCTGCTGCTTACTCGGTGACCTCCTCCTCCTCCTCCACCTTCCTTTCTGCTTCTCTTCCTTTTGGCTGCCATATACCTTACTGCACTCTATTGCACTGCACATCACTGTTCCATGAAGTATGTACAACCCCCCACACACACCTGCACCATGCAATATTGCACTTCCCCTGCCTCTGTCAACACATCCATAACCGCAAGAATGGGACTCATCTCCCTCCCAGCTCCGACACAACCAAACCAAATCAACCCTCCCCACCTTTTTTTACCTCCATCCTCCTCCACTGGATAGCTTCAAGTATAAAGTTAAAAAATACAAGCCACTGTCCACAAACACTTAGTCCTGTCGTCCGTCTAACCACACCATCCTGCGCTGTCCCCGGCCCACACGACATCTTTTTCTATTTCCATCCCGCCTTCTCTACTTTTCGCTACAACGCAAAACTCTTTCTTTTTTTTCTATGTTTTTGTTAAGAGTTCTTCAGCTTAGCTTAGCTTAACTAAGCTTAACTTAGCTTAACTTAAACTTAGCCGAGAAGAGGTCAGATGAGCTGAACTTAGCTTCGATGGAAAAGCTGAGATTAATGGACCTGAACTGAGTTTAACCTTCTATATCCTTGTTCCAGTTTCAACCTTACATGGAACCGCACCTGGAACATGCGATTCTATGACCACTTCAACCACCATCACCACTCGCGACTCTAACACTGCCAACACAAGCAACTACAACCGTAATGTTCACCACATCCATATTCACCCCTACTACTACTACTACTACTACTACTACTACTACTACTACTACTACTACTACTACTATTACTACTACATCTACTACTACTACTACTGTGGAGGCGCAATGGCCCAGTGGTTAGGGCAGCGGATTCGCGGTCGTAGGATCACGGTTTCGATTCCGAGACCGGGCGCTGAGAGTATTTATTGAGCGAAAACACCTAAAGCCCCACGAGGCTCAGGTAGGGGTGATGGCGAACCCTGCTGTACTCTTCCACCACAACTTTCTCTCACTCTTACTTCCTGTTTCTGTTGTGCCTGTAATTCAAAGGGTCAGCCTTGTCACACTGTGTCACGCTGAATCTCCCCGAGAACTACGGTAAGGGTACACGTGTCTGTGGAGTGCTCAGCCACTTGCACGTTAATTTCACGAGCAGGCTGTTCCGTTGATCGGATCAGCTGGAACCCTTGTCGTTGTAACCGACGGAGTTCCGCGACTTCTACTACTACTACTATTACTACTACTACTACTACTACTACTACTGCTGCTGCTGCTGCTGCTGCTTCTGCTACAACTACTACTACCGATATCACCTATCATTCATCAACCATTAAATACCAGCAACAAACGCCACCACCATTACTAGCGCATTAACACTTTGATGGTTATTATCAAACTTTGTTAACAAATTTCCTTTTGGCATTCCTACACATATTTACCCACCACTACCACCACCACCACTTTCATTACAACTAGGAGCACGTGATTCTGAATGCGGTCACAGAAAAGTATATTTTTATTAGAAGACGGATAAAACTTTCCTGCTGATACCTTTTTTATTATTATCCCTCTAATCCAACCTATTCTTTTCCTTGGACTGTACATCTTTTACTGGCTGTACATCCCCAGTCCTTGTTGTCCAGTTTTAAAGAGACAGCGCGTAAAGCTGTATGTATGGGTCTTTTCGCTCTTCTGATAATTCAGAATATTTATCTCGCCATATCTTCACTCAACCGTCAAACAGTAAGGTCGCTTAATGAATGGTAGCTAGCAAAGTCTTCCACGCTTGAACGTTTCAGGTTTCTCTTCTTCAAAGTGATGCTTAGCTCATGTTTAAAATGCTCCTTTTGTCATCCTTCCAGGTGCTTGAGTATAGCGTAATAAGACATGGAACTCGATGCCCACAGTCACGAATTAGGGCTTGTATAGTGCAAACCAATGCTGTTCGTGTTCAACAAAGTATTTCTGTAGTTGAAAACCACAATTCAACACATTTGTGCCTATATTCACCATAATGAACAATTTAAAATCAGCACTATCCTCACTCATTATTTATATCTTTCACCTCTCTTTCTCCCCCGCCCCCCTCTCTCTCTTTGAGGAAGGACCAAATGTTCTAGAAAACTGTTGAATTCACCTCTGCATTCCCCAAACTGCAGTTTATAATGGTCTGGTACTCTTGTTCGTTTCTCGTCCGTTCTATCTTGTTACTCGAAATCACTTCCCGGTGGATCACAAGTAGACGAAAAGTCACAAAAGTCACACAACCATTATATATGCAAAAGTTGTTCTTTGTTTTTTTAAATGAAAGAAATAAAACCTGACAGATGTACACCTTTGAATGCATTGCTGTTTCTCCACAATACATTTCAGAAGATACGCAACTGTATCTTTGATAGATATTACTTCGTTAATCACACACACATGCACACACACACACACACATGCACACACACACACATGCACACACACACATGCACACGCACACACATGCACACACACATGTACGCACACTCACACACATACACACACACAAACATATATACATACTTACACACATAAAGGTGCACATGTACATATGCATGTCCGATTCTGCCAGCCTGTTACTATTTTCTCTGTCGAATACACACACAGACACACACATGCACACACGCACACACAACACGCACACACACACACGCACATATATATGAGTATTGTAGTTTGCTAGAAGCATTGCAATGTGTGTAAATGAGATAAATGATTGAAAAACCTTTGGGCAATGCAGGTGAGAAGTTAGGCTAAGTTATAATAAGTATTTTCAATGAATGAAAACGAAGAGAAAAGAAATTATATTAACTTACACAGGTTGTTTAAATATCTTATAATATTTCGAGAAAAGTTCCCCTTTTCAAGCAGAAGAAAGAAATGAATCAGAGTTCGAAGAAATGTTTTGTTATCGGTAGGCTATTCTTGTGAGATGTCAGTAGAAAATAGAATGGCTCGTCGATAACAACTGGAAGAGAAAGAGAGTTTAAGGATCGTTCGATGACCAATTCTTTGTTTTTTTGTTCTTATTGGTTTCGAGGTTTAAACCTACGTGAGCTCGGATGTACTATTACTGGGTATATATAAATGGTTTGCCAACTTAGTTCAAGAAACAACTTCACAGATCAACTGTATCAGTTATACTATGGTTTCACATAATTTGAGAAAAATATATTAGATTGTGACTGATATACAGGCATTTTAATTTTCTTTTCTTTTCAGTGAGAAAAATGAAAATTTTACAGTAAGGTATGGCTGAGGACGAGATTCTGTTCTGTTTCTGTATGCCGTCTGTTTTGTTCCAGTGAATAAAGCTACGATTTTGCTTTACTCGGTGAAGGTTCTGTTGCATTCGAAGTAGTTTAGTTTTTTGTAAATAAATGTTGGTTCTGCTGGATCTTTACTACAGATAGATAGATAGATTGATAGATAGATAGACAGACAGAAAGACAGATTATATATATATATATATATATATATATATATATATATATAGAGAGAGAGAGAGAGAGAGAGAGAGAGAGAGAGAGAGAGGAAGAGAGAGATAGAGAGAGAGAGAGAGAGAGAGAGAGAGAGAGAGAGAGAGAGAGATAGAGAGATAGAGAGATAGATAGATAGATATGATATGATATGATATGATATCTTAAAGGAGCTCACTTTTCAACTTTTGAAATTTCTGTTACTGTATATATTGTATATTTGAATGTATGTATGTATGTATGTATGTATGTATGTATTTCGTCCGTACGTCGTTTCTAACTCCTTGTTTACTGTCTCTCCATAATTTGTATTTGCCTTCGAATATCTTTTTTTTTTTATATAATTTCTGTTTGTAGTTTTCCATGTATTCGCTAATCGTTGGTTTGTCTTCTATACTTTAGCTGAAATTAACTCCACAATAGCCCTATCATTAAATAAAACTTATTGAAAAATGATGGATTGGTGAAACAACCTGACTTCACGTGATATCACCGAAAGAAAAGAACGGAAGAAAGAGCATAAAAACGGAACGTAAACAAATAAATGAACGACAGGAAAAATGGAGGTTCCCGCTGTGAACTCATGTAACGCACACGCACGCACATACACAAACACATATACATGCACATAGATGTGCGTATACAGACATCCCAAAAATACATGTACTCCGAGAAACATACAAACTAATTCCCACCTCAAAAATTAAACGCATACACACACACACACGCACACTTAGAAACATACATTCATATAAAACGCATACACATACAGAATAACAGCGACAATTACACATGCAGACAAACAAATCACACACAGTTACATGCACTGAATCACACATACATGCAAAGAAATACATATATACACAGAAGCATACAGACTCACACGTATAGACTTCCATGCTCAATCTCACACACATGCAGAAATACAGACACACTTTTGCATAAAATAAACATCCATGCACACTGAAATACACACACACACATATGCATGCGCGCGTACGCACACACACTCATACGCACGCGCATACACATATGCACATTTAGAAATGCATATACAGACTCACGTAGGTTGAAACACATAGCTATATTAACTCACATTCACAGATATACATATAAAATAAAGAAACTTGTATTACACACACTCACATACACACACACACACGCACACACACGAATACATTTAAGTAGACACGTACATTCATACACTCAGAAACAAGCACACACACACACACACACACACACACACACACACACACACTCATCAAAACAGAAGCATGCGCACATACACATACACACTTGGCATTGATTAAACACTACAAATAAAATAACATAATTTGCAGAGGGGTGGCTGTGTGGTAAGAAATTTGCTTCTTAACCACATGGTCTCGGATTCAGTCCCACTGCGTACCACCTTGGACTAGTGTCTTCTACTATAACCCCGGGTCTACCAAAGCCTTGTGAGTTGATTTGGTAAAGGGGAACTGAACGAAACCTGTCATTCATATATATAGGCGCAGGAGTGGCTGTGTGGTAAGTAGCTTGGTTACCATTCACATGGTTCCAGGTTCAATCCCTTTTGCGTGGCACCTTGGGCAATTGCCTTTTACTATAACCTCGGGCCGACCAAAGCCTAGTGAGTGGACTTGGTAGACGGAAACTGAAAAAAGTCCGTTGTATATATGGGTGTGTGTGTATTTGTGTGTGTGTTTGTGTCTGTGTTCGTCCCTCCACCATCACTTGACAACTTATATTGGTGTGTTCATGTCCCAGTTACCTAGCGGTTCAGCAAAAGAGATCGATAGAATAAGTACTAGGCTTACAAAGAATAAGTCCTGGGGAACAAAATGTGTGACGAAAGTGCTTTGGCCAAGAAACAAAAATAATAATAGTAAAACTGAAGTGAAGACCAAACATACAGTGCGTGTGTTTTATTGGCTAAATATGACCATCCTGAAAGAGAGCAATATCTTTTTCAAATCACGATTTCACGCCAAGGAGCTTGCGAAACAAAAACGTAAGCGTTATTCCTTATAATTTTCTTATTAATCGTTATTGTTTGCACGTGCAGATGTAAATCTCAACTGACATTTGTCTTCGTCTTCTTCTAAATGTGTTTCCGGATTTTGTGGCCTAAGCAGAAGGAATTATTTTGCAACGGATCATTACATTTTGCATACAACCTTCCGGGATCAGTAATACTATATATCCTAGTTGAATACTATGATCGATCTAATCGATTATACGCTGCTCCCAAAATTTGTGAGCTTCGGCTTAGCTTAGAAAACAGTCTAATCAACAGTGACCCCCACTCCAACTTATCCACAACATGGTCTTGTACCCCTGCTAAAAGACATTATCCTTATCATTGGAGATTAAGTTTCACACAATTACTTTCTACGACGTTGTTTAAATGAATGAATGACTGGAAGAAAGATAATCGAGAAAGGAAGAAAGACAGAGATTAGTTGAATGGGAGAGAAGAATAAATAAAGGCTGCCTCTCTTTTATTGTCATCTGATACTGAGAAGTGATTCTATACGGCTTCACTAGACACACTCCACCCATCTACCCACACAGCCGCCCCTCCACTGCTCATTT
Source organism: Octopus bimaculoides (assembly GCF_046866305.1). Classification (NCBI taxonomy): domain Eukaryota; kingdom Metazoa; phylum Mollusca; class Cephalopoda; order Octopoda; family Octopodidae; genus Octopus; species Octopus bimaculoides. Next base: position 60,616,728 of record NC_142940.1, read on the forward strand.
TCTCATTTCGCTTACATTCATTCACTCAACACCGAGCTGTCTTGCGCCCGCCGAGTTTGCCTTCTCATGACTCCTAAACACAAAAATTGGTTGTAATTAGCCAAAAGTTTCTGCACTCCGTTCGTTTTTTTTTTTTTTTTTTTCTTAATTAATATATGCCTGCGTCAACAATGGATGCCAGCCACATGGATGCCAAATGAGAAAGTAAAGGGAGGGAAGCATGGACAAAGAACGGGGTAGATGCACTATTGACGTATCTTGCTGTTCTTTACTGCGAGCGGGCGCTCGCGCACATACACACGCGCGCGCGCATTTACACAGTACATTTATACACACGTGTAGAAATGTGTGTATCCATTTGTCACAGTGTGTGTGTCCGTGTGTATACACGTGTGTGTATGTGAGCTTGTTTCGTATGTATTAGCTAATCATCTCGGCGATAGATTTCTGACACTCATTTTGTTACCGAGTAAAGAAATTATTATTATTATTGTTATTATTATTATTATTATTATTATTATTATTATTATTATTATTATTATTATTATTATTATTATTATTATTATTATTATTATTAAGGCGACGAGCTGGCAGATTTGTTAGCACGCTGGACGGAATGCAATAGCGGTATTTCGCTCGTTGCTACGTTCTGAGTTCAAATTCCGCCGAGGTCGACTTTGCCTTAAATCTTTTCGGTACTTATT